>NC_090261.1:56120086-56142586 GCF_037325665.1 Littorina saxatilis | reverse complement strand
CAGACAGACAGACACACACACACACACACACAGAGACACAAAGACAGACAAACAGACACAGACACAGACATAGACACAGACAGACAGACAGACAGACGGACAGTAAAGACGGACAGACACAGTCAGACAGACAGACAGACTGACAGACAGACTGACAGACGCACACACACATCTACAGACAGACAGACAGACAGACAGACACAAACACACGCACGCACACACACAAACACACACACACACACACACTTAAATACAACATTTAGTCAAGTAGCTGTCGAACTCACAGAATGAAACTGAACGCAATGCCATTTTTCAGCAAGACCGTATACTCGTAGCATCGTCAGTCCACCGCTCATGGCAAAGGCAGTGAAATTGACAAGAAGAGCGGGGTAGTAGTTGCGCTAAGAAGGATAGCACGCTTTTCTGTACCTCTCTTTGTTTTAACTTTCTGAGCGTGTTTTTAATCCAAACATATCATATCTATATGTTTTTGGAATCAGGAACCGACAAGGCATAAGATGAAAGTGTTTTTAAATTGATTTCGACAATTTAATTTTGATAATAATTTTTATATATTTAATTTTCAGAGCTTGTTTTTAATCCAAATATAACATATTTATATGTTTTTGGAATCAGAATATGATGGAGAATAAGATGAACGTAAATTTGGATCGTTTTATAAATTTTTTTTTTTTTTTTACAATTTTCAGAATTTTAATGACCAAAGTCATTAATTAATTTTTAAGCCACCAAGCTGAAATGCAATACGGAAGTCCGGGCTTCGTCGAAGATTACTTGACCAAAATTTCAACCAATTTGGTTGAAAAATGAGGGCGTGACAGTGCCGCCTCAACTTTCACGAAAAGCCGGATATGACGTCATCAAAGACATTTATCAAAAAAATGAAAAAAATGTTCGGGGATTTCATACCCAGGAACTCTCATGTCAAATTTCATAAAGATCGGTCCAGTAGTTTAGTCTGAATCGCTCTACACACACACACACACACACACACACAGACACACGCACATACACCACGACCCTCGTCTCGATTCCCCCCTCGATGTTAAAACATTTAGTCATAACTTGACTAAATCCACCACATGGCCCATTCCTTAACGTGGTGTGGTGGTTTGCGTGTCTCGGTGACCCTAAGAGCTATGCCAGCGGGAGTGTAAACTCCTGGCAGGGCTTCCCAAGCTGGACAGGCCGAAGGGTAGAGGCCAGACTAATATGGACCAACCTTGTGCTCACAGGGCAGGTCCTTGGGCCATGAGCTAAGGGTGAGGTAACCCTGACAGAAACCTCGAGTGCTGAAGACGTATGTGTTAGGCCGCACGGCGCACTCCAACAAACCACAACACTACGCATCAACTGCCATTATGACACTTGGAGACAGAATTGACAGTAATGGTGCTCGCCCTGTGAGGATCCACCAGGCAGGTGCAGCGCCGGGCTCCGCGCCTCAAAGGAGTCCACCCTCACCTACTGGAGGTCCCTTCATCTCGTCTTGTGGAGCCAGGGGACGAGAAAGGAAAGCGACTGGCCGGAAAAACAGCAGAGCCAAGGACAACCCCACTATTAACATCATGCATTGGAATGCAGAGGGGGTATCCAATAAGAAGGAAGAATTAGAGCACTTCCTCTATGAAAACAGCATCAACATCTGCTGCATTCAGGAAACACACCTGCAAGAAGGGAAGCCCTTTAAGATCCGAGGGTACCAGGTGTTCAGGAGTGACCGACAAGGGAGGAAGAAAGGAGGAGTGATGACTCTGGTCAGGAACAACATAAATGCCAGTGAAACCAACAGATACATGGAAGAAGCAGAGTACATAGAAGTCAAGATAACGACCAATGACAGCAAGATGAACATCGTCAACTACTACTGCCCCAACGACAAGATGCTGTCGCTTGACACAATCCAGGTCCCTGACAGCGGCTTCCTCATCGCTGGAGACTTTAACAGCCAGTCCCAGAGTTGGGGATATAAAACACTAGACAGGCGAGGAGAAGACATTGAATCTTGGCAGGACGACAACCACCTGATCCTTGTCAACGACCCCAGAGATCCATCTACCTTCTACTCGCGCCGCTGGCACTCAACAACAACACCAGACCTGGCATTGTGCACAGATGACATCCACAAAAACATCTCAAGAAAAGTGGATGAACAGCTGGGTGGAAGCGACCATCGCCCAGTTCTCCTTACCATCAGTAGAGACTCAACATCTGAGCATCCACAACACCCGAGATGGAACTACAAAAAGGCAAAGTGGGGACTGTTCAATATACGAACAAATGAGCTGACCAGAGCCATAGAAACAGAGGGGAGAAACATCAACAACGTGATAAAGGAATTCAATGCTAGCATAATCCAGGCAGCCAAGGACAGCATCCCACGTGGAGTGAGGAAGGACTACATCCCATACTGGTCCGATGAGCTGCAGAAGACGCACGATGCACTCACAAGAATGAGAGAAGAGGCAGAGACGAACCCTAGCCAGGAGAACAACATCAAACTCCAAGAAAGCAAAGCAAAACATCTGAAGACAAAGCTAGAGTGCAAGAGAAGAGGCTGGAGAGAAAAGACGGCAGGGCTGAATATGGAAAAAGACACAACAAAGCTCTGGAAACTTACAAGAGCACTGAATGAAGAGGGCAACAAGGGACAGAAGATCACCCTGGAGGAGGAAGGAAGAACACTCACGGGAAAAGCCGCTGCCAATGCTTTCGCCCAAGCATATCGGGGAGAAAGCGACACCACCATACCCCTGCCTCTACAAAAGGAAGTCAGAACAGAAATTAGAGAAAGAACAGAAAGAAACGTCCAGGATGCCATGCAACAAAACATCACCATGGCCGAGCTGAAGAATGCCACCAAGAAGCTCAAAAAGAAGAAGTCTCCAGGTCCAGACAACATTACGAATGAGATGTTGCAACACATAGGCAACTCGGCCCTCCAGAAACTACTGGGCATCTTCAACCTCAGCTGGAGACAGGGACAGGTACCTCAGTGCTGGAAGGAAGCCAGGATGATCCCAGTTTTAAAGAAAGGGAAAAACAAGACCAAAACCCTGAGCTACCGACCCATCAGCCTGACAAGCTGCGTATGCAAAACCATGGAGCGCATTGTCAACCAGCGCCTGCAGCTGTACCTGGAATCAGAAAGCATCATCGTCCCAGAACAAGCCGGCTTCCGACAGCACAGAAGTACGGAGGACCAGACAACACACCTTAGCCAGGTCATAGAGGATGCTTACCAGGCCCAGAAGGTCACCCTGGCCACTTTCATTGACCTGCAGAAGGCCTTCGACAAGGTCTGGAAAGATGGACTCCTTGTGAAGCTCCTACGTTCCGGCGTCAAAGGCAACATGTACCAGTGGACCAAGTCGTACCTGCACAACCGAAAGGCCAGAGTGCTGGTGGACGGTCACTGTGGCCGAAAGGTGCTACTACGCCAAGGAGTTCCACAGGGAGGAGTACTCTCCCCCACGCTATTCATACTCTTCATTAACGACCTGGTACCAGAGTTGCCCAAGGGAGTCCAAGCGGCACTGTATGCTGATGACCTTGTTCTCTGGTGCTCGGAAGAGTATGCAACCACAGCAACCTACAGGATGCAACTTGCCCTAGAAAAGGTTGCAGCGTGGGCGGAAGACTGGTGTGTGACCATCAACAGGGAGAAGACCACTGCCACTCTCTTCACACTCTCTGCCAAAGCGACACCTGGCAAACTGACCTTGGGTGACACACCCCTGAAATTTGAAGACCAGCAAACATACCTGGGGGTCACCTATGACAAGCGCATGACCTGGAAACAACACATCATGAATGCAGAGGGAAAGGCCAGGAGAAAACTAAACATCATGCGGAAGCTGGCAGGATCACACTGGGGTGCAAACGAGAAGATCTTGAAATCAGTCTACCAGGGGACTGTACGACCGCACCTTGAGTACGGATCAAGCTCTTGGGCAACAGCAGCCAAGACACACCAGCAGGCCCTAGACAAAGTACAGAACCAAGCGCTGAGAATCATCACGGGCGCAACGAAATCAACACCCATACAGAAGATGGAACAGGTGACTGGCATTCCTCCACTGAGCAAAAGGCGAGACTGCAAAACAATGGTACAAGCCACCAAGTACCAGTGCACTCATGACCATCCAATGAGTGACAGACTCAAGAAGATGTCCTCAGGCAGGCTGAAAAGATCAAGCTTCGCTCTTGAGGCAAGGGCTTTGCAGAAGAAACATCAGACAGAGATGCCAGAGCTAGTGGAGCCACCATCTTTCTCCCTTGACGCCCCACCCTGGGAAGACAGACAAGGAAACCTGGACATACAGACCAGTGTCCCCTACCTCACAACAAAGGACGAGCAGAGCAATGTGACGAAAAAAGCCCTGACTCTTGCCATGCTTGAAGAAAGGTACCCCCAAGAAGCATGGATACGGGTGTATACTGATGGGTCAGCCACAGAGGCCGTCAAAAATGGAGGAGCGGGGGTGTATGTCCAGTACCCCAGTGGAGAGAGGCAAGCAGAGGCTATACCAACAGGCCTCCACTGTACAAACTACAGAGCTGAAGTACAGGCACTGATCCATGCAGCATACACCATCAACGACAGAGTCAACCATGACAACCAGGTGGTCTTCCTGACTGACGCTCTGTCAGTACTAGAAGCAATGACCAGTAGCAAACTGCCTCAGCTCGAACACGCTCTACACAACATCAAAAGCCTGAGGACAGTACTGCAATGGATCCCCTCCCACTGTGGTGTACAAGGAAACGAAGAGGCGGACAGGATGGCAAAGCTGGGTGCAGAAGATGAGCAAGAGAACAACCCTGTGAGCCTGACAGAGATGAAGACCATCATTAAGTCTCTGCACAGGACGCCCCAGCCACAGGACAGCTACCACCTGCTATCCAGACCACAGCAGGTGGCCATCTTCCGCCTGAGAACGGGACACAACAGACTTAACCAGCATCTCCACAAGAAGCTGCATGTTGTGCCCTCCCCCATGTGTTCTTGTGGGGAAGCAGAGCAGGACACGGCCCACATCCTACGAGACTGCAGGAACCACCAGGTGCTGAGAGAGGAAATCTGGCCAATGCCGGAGTCCCTGCACAACAAGCTGTACGGGCCAGTGGCTGCGCTGCAGAGGACCACTAATTATATCTCAAGATCTGGACTCCAAGTGTGATCGGCGATCGAAAAGAAGAAGAAGAAGAAGACTTGACTAAATGTAAAAAGACAGACAGAAAGAAAGATATAGATAGATGACGGGCGCAGTGGATAAAATATCGGCCTCCTAATCGGAAGGTCGTGAGTTCAAATCCCGGCCGCGACCGCCTGGTGGGTTGATGGAAATGTTTCCGATCTCCCACGTCAACTTGTGTGCAGACCTGCTAGTGCCTTATCCCCCTTCGTGTGTACACGCAAGCACAAGACCAAGTGCGCACGGAAAAGATCCTATAATCCATGTCTGAGTTCGGTGGGTTATAGAAAAACGAAATGGCGGGGTAAAAACGGTCATACACGTAAAAACCCACTCGTGCAAAAACATGAGTGAACGTGGGAGTTTCATCCCATGAACGAAGAAAAAGAAGAAAAAAAAGAAGAAAGATAGATGGAGAGAGAGAGAGAGAGAGAGAGAGAGAGAGAGAGTATATTTATATGTGCAGTCAACCATAACTTTACAACATTCAGCCTTTAAAAAGCTTTTTATCATTAAACACACACGCACTGATTTAAGCTGTGTGCAGTGAACCATGAATGTCAGTCGTCTGGCTGTTATCCCAACCGCATCTGAAATTGTAGTTAATCACACGTTAGATAAACTGCACCCGTCTCACCTCTCATCAAAACTAAAATTATCCGTCGTGTAGGTGCACAAGCACTTACTGCAAATACGAACCATAAACAAACATGAGAAACAAAAGAGTCGGGTGAATTAACGGTCAATTGACACGAACTGATTAACGGAATACTCCTCTAAACTTGAACCTCTCTGCCCCCCCCCCCCCCCCCCTCCTCCATCCTGTAGTCACCATCCTCACCGAAAGGCTCAGACTTTAAGCTATAGTTTTTATGAGTTGTGGATATTTTTTTTTTAATTTGTGGCTGTTTCATTGAATAGTAGTAACGACTGAATATAACACTGGTGGATATTTTTTTTAAATTTGTGGCTGTTTTATTGAATAGTAGTAACTACTGAATATATGACACTGGCCAAACCAATGGCAGTACTTTCACGCACGTGTTGCTGTTGAGAGTCCGTATATATATCAAAGTGACAGTCAACAAAGCTTACATCCACTATGAGAAATCCCAACGAAAAGTCTACAAACCCCCTTCTGCACACCATAATCTCTTCCTACTCCCTGCGCGACCACCCACTGCCCCCGTCCGCTTACCTAAAGCAGTCTCCCAAACCGCATCCTTCGAAAACATCAACTTCTACGTACTGCCCTGGCTCCAACATAACACCCTTCACCACCCCAACCTCCCCATCAGTTTCATCCCCCGATCTTGTTTTCGCGCGAAACGAACTGCAAACACTCGTGACGATTCTTGCGTGTATGTCGGGCGTGACCTTGAGTTGTACGTGACACTTACCACGCGTACGTGCGCACGCGAGCTAGCCCAGAGATAGTGACAGCCACTGCCACAGACAAAGACAGAGTGAGACGGACACAGACACAGAGAGACACACACACAAACGCACACACATACACACGCACGCACGCGCGCACACACACACATACAAACACACACACACACACACACACATGTCTACCTGCTCCAGTTTTGCAGTGTCCCCTTTCCTCTTCTCTCCTTTCATTTGTGTTGTTTGCCTCATACACCCTCCCCCCGGCCCCCAGCAGTACCACTCTCCCCTTGCCATCCTATCAACCCCTATTTCATTTTCCACCCCTGTAACCATATCAACCCAATAATGGAAAATACCCTTATTTCCGTTGCTTGCTTTACTCATTTTAACTCCCTAGCTGTGCCAACCCGACCTCGCACCCCATCGCCCTCCCCCCCCCCCCCCCGGTAATCCTACTATCCTCCCCCCACCCCCCTGGTAAAGTTTACAAGAAAAATGTTCATTCAAAATGAACAGCGTCGATGCAATGTCCACCAAAGATTTATTTTGGGAAGTGTTAAAGGTTAGGGTCAAAAGTTAATGAATTGCATGTTGTGCTGGATATATAAATTGTTTATTTCAGTCAATGCTTGATTCATAAGTACATTTTTCAGCATGGTGCATCTACAGGAGGGTGCTCCAACAATGATGCATAGTGCCAACATTTAGCGCAAACTTTTCACAACAGTGCATTATTACCACAAAGCGCATACAGCGATTATATAGTAGCAAGTTGCACTAAACATTTGAACAAAATGCATTTTGCATTTTGTTCAAATGTTAACAGCACAGCACCAAGTTTTGCATAAGTGCACTGACCATTTCACAAAAGTGCATAACAGCTGTGACAATTTTACAAAAGTGCATTGACCATTTCAGGCAGATGGCTAACATGCAGATTTCGCTTTTGTCTGTCTTTCTTTGAAAAGTAGGCATGTTCAAGATCGATGAAGTCATGAGCAATTGGGTTAGACGACAGAAAAGATTCAAAAACGTCAGATTCAGTTAGATGACAGAAAAGATTCAAAAACGTCAGATTCAGTGTTTTGGGCACTGTTGAACAGGAACATTCTCTCCTGTTCAACAAATGTGGGTTCAATTCAAAAGCAACATTGTCACAGATAGGCTAGTGTTACATTTCTGTAAAGTTTCAAAAATATCTTCCATGTTTTGGTTACTGTTGAACAGAGGCATATTTTCCTGTTCAAAAAAGTCTGACACAAATTGTCGTAGTTGTGGGTTAAGGTTCGATCTATACTGTCCTTCAAACGAGTCGTAGAACCGTCATTGTCACAGATAGTGTTACATTTCTGTTTTACATTCAAACGAGTCGTAGAAGTACTAGTACATTTGCGTTTGGTTGTTTTTTTCTTTTAGATTCCTGTCACTCATACTAGCAGTATTGATTGAGGTACATAAATCTGTTGATGTACAGGGATGACTTGTTTGTAATGAATCCTTGTTTCCTCCACATTGAGTTTGCATTGCAGTTGGACAGAAATGAACACATTGATAATGGCTTTTGAGAAAATCAATCAATTCTGCAAAGGAATTAACTTGATGACATCAAAACTGCAGCGCCATTTGAAGAATGGTTACCATTTCTGTTTCTTTGATGGGAATCAAACAAATAAAAACATTGACTATCCAAGTTACCATGAATGGCAATAGTTGACTCCTGAAAAGTAGCAAGGATATAATTTGAGACGATAAACGCCTGATGCAATCCCTCCTCAAGGTCAGTCAACTCAAAACCTTCATCATTCGCAACATCAGTAGGCAACACAGCGGGATTCGTATGTCCAGAAATCATGTCGAAAAAATATTACATTTCAAAAGCATATCCAACCACAGTTGTTGGCAAGTGTTCGTGTCCGAGGTAGCCTTCAGAGTGTGTATATGTATTCATGTGACAGAGAACGTGACCTCATTGTTCAATCCTCTCTCTCTCTTCTTTCTCATTCGAACGCACACACGCAAGAACGTAGCCTACGCACGCATGCACGCGCACGCACACACACACACACACACACCCCGCTGACGCACACGGCAAACCACGCACACACACACTGACTGTCGGCAAGCATCTCTTTTTGTTTTCTTTACCTTTGTTTATTGTGTTTTCGATATTTGTGTTTATTTTTTGCTTGACTTATCTGTTTTATTTTAATGTTTGCTATCCACATCGTGTGATAAATGTTTCTTCTCAGTCTCCGAGTCAGTTTAGTTTCTGCACGCCGCTTTGGTACTCCTTGTTTTTCTTTCTGGTGTATTGTGCGCGACTGATTTGCGGATTTATTTTTATTCCTTTCATATGCAGTTGAAGTGTTGTGGGTGTTATTGTCTGTATATGCTATGTTGCGTCTGTGTATGCCTACAAGAATTTTGGGTGTAATGTGCCTGTGGTCTGCTCGCAGTCGAGCACAGAAAACATGGCGGCGCCCTGCAGGCAAATTCCTCAAAAGTCTTCCCGACCGCAGATACCAGCGTCGTCCGCGACGCTGGAATAATTTCCAACCCAGTACCCTTCTCCTAACCCCTCCTCACCCCCCCCCCCCCTCAATCCCCTCTCTCTTACCACTACCACCCCATTTGCCCCTATTTCCCTCCTATTTAGGAAAGACAGGTAGCTCTTTTTTCCGGTCGATTCGCTCAAGCACAATAGATCGGGTAGATCTGATGGGAGGGGTGGCGAATCTGTGTTCAAGCGTTTGAAAACGGTTTGAACGGTTGTGCACGTCAGCATGGTAATACGCACGACGGCACGTGACAAAGCTCGTAGCGGGAGGTATAAAAAAAGCAACAAAAAAACCAAACAACAAAAAAAGCAGAAATTTCTCGTCCAAGATAATACGTTATTTTTAATGTCTTTGTACGTTGCCTTTGAGATGGCACAAATACAAGAGAAGTAAATCAGAGGACACAACACACAAAAAATAACAATATAAACAAGTCGCGTAAGGCGAAAATACAATATTTAGTCAAGTAGCTGCCCTTTTTCAGCAAGACCGTATACTCGTAGCATCGTCAGTCCACCGCTCATGGCAAAGGCAGTGAAATTGACAAGAAGAGCGGGGTAGTAGTTGCGCTAAGAAGGATAGCACGCTTTTCTGTACCTCTCTTTGTTTTAACTTTCTGAGCGTGTTTTTAATCCAAACATATCATATCTATATGTTTTTGGAATCAGGAACCGACAAGGAATAAGATGAAAGTGTTTTTAAATTGATTTCGAAAAAAAAATTTTGATAATAATTTTTATATATTTAATTTTCAGAGCTTGTTTTTAATCCGAATATAACATATTTATATGTTTTTGGAATCAGCAAATGATGGAGAATAAGATAAACGTAAATTTGGATCGTTTTATAAATTTTTATTTTTTTTTACAATTTTCCGATTTTTAATGACCAAAGTCATAAATTAATTTTTAAGCCACCAAGCTGAAATGCAATACCGAACCCCGGGCTTCGTCGAAGATTACTTGACCAAAATTTCAACCAATTTGGTTGAAAAATGAGGGCGTGACAGTGCCGCCTCAACTTTCACGAAAAGCCGGATATGACGTCATCAAAGACATTTATCAAAAAAATGAAAAAAATGTTCGGGGATTTCATACCCAGGAACTCTCATGTCAAATTTCATAAAGATCGGTCCAGTAGTTTAGTCTGAATCGCTCTACACACACACACAGACACACACACAGACACACACACAGACACACGCACATACACCATACCCTCGTTTCGATTCCCCCTCGATGTTAAAATATTTAGTCAAAACTTGACTAAATATAAAAAGATGGAATCGTGTTTGTCATTCTTTGTGACTAAATGCTGGGTACTGCGGAAAAGGTCCCAAAATATTGATTAAATCGACTGCACCCGTATTCATCACACACACACTCGCACACACACACACACACACACACACACACGCGCGCACACACACACACATACAGTGAGTCACACACACACGCGCGCGCGCATAAAGACACACACACACACACAAAGACACACAAACACACACACACACACACACACACACACACACACACACACACACACACACACACACACACACACACACACACACACACACCAAAGAAACCAAACATTCAGGTTTTTTTCAAGTCAACGTTTACTTTCGCTGGAAGGTTCTACAAGGGTATGAAACGACTCTGAAGAATAAAGAAAATGATCCTATGGATCATTACAGAGTTAGGTGATGCACAGAAAAACAAACGTTTTCAGTTTAATAAAAAAAAAAGAGAAAAAAAAAAACCAAGGACTTAAAAACAGACAGAAAGAAAAGGTATTCGAAACAAAATAACCTGAACACATACTGTTGAAATAGTGCCTGCAATATGTGAACAATAGCTGGCAAAAATCCCTTTTGAGATCAGTTAAGTATTGGTTATGTTTGATCTAGTAAAACAAAGAAACAGCCAGTTAAGAAATTGCGAAAGCTGGATTCAATGCCTCAGCTTGACTTGAATTGTTGATGATGATGATTCTGGAAAAATGGTACATTCATGAAAACGTTATTTAGTGGAATAAATGCTTTGGCTGTTTCTTACAACTTTCAAAATGACTATTTGCCAAAAGGCACCAAAAATTGGTATACATATACATACAAAAAAAATGATGCGAATTTAAAAACTTGACTTTGAACGGATGATTTGTTACTGGGGCTCAAAACCATGACTAGTTTTTTTTTTCTGACACCAGAACTGAAAAAGTATGAAAAGCACTACGACAAGAATCCTACACTTGAAAACTGTAATGAAAAAGATTACTACCTTTGACAACTGATGTCATGATATGAAACATACAAAATCTTATACAAAATCAAACAAGATCGCAAGAAAACATCACTGCAGGTAAAAGTTCCTGCGATCGTCACCAGTTGTCGTTCCGATTTTTTGGGGCTTCAGACATTCTGGCAGAATTTTTGTGTTTCGTGTTTTTTTGCCTCTCTGAAACTCTCTGAAACTATTACTGGCGTTTAGCTGAATCAACCAAACCAAAGAAATCTATCAATAACAAAGCCAGAATAAGCACGAATGGCCCGGATCACTCAATTAAATCAATGGCCCGTCAAATTAAAACAAACAAACACGTCAGTCTATTTCGATCGGTCTTGGCTGGCATGTCAGAGTGTTAGCAGGTCACGTGACTGACTCACTGGCCGTGTCAGGGGCAGTTACTCCGTACAGAGAGCGGCGACGAAGCCGCAGTGGCCAACGACTTATTATTTTGATAGGACAAAGCCCCGATGACCAACGCATTAGCAAAACCCCGCTACCATAAACAAAATCCAATTCTAACAGCAGTGTGTGTCCGTCTGGCCGTACTAAGTCCTTTCAACGAACGTGCAAGTGGAAAAATAAACAAAGAAGAATAAAAGCTACAACAATCTCCCGATATATGCAAGGTTCGTCGTCATTGCGAATGATTCTCAAACGGTTGACTCTTCTTGCACTGCCATAGAGATCAACCAGAAGCCAAAGCTACGCGTAATCCGGCCTTCGTGTCGAACAAAAAGTTTTCAAAAGTAAAGCCCCATTACGGAGTCGGAGTTTCAAGGCCGGGGCTTTACTGTACTGGCGTAAAAGACATCTTATTTACAAGATTGTACAAGTTTTGTGCGTACATCTTCACATTGAAACCGTTTGACAAATAAAAGAGAATAACGTGGTTTTGATGATTGGGCAAAAAAACACCAACAAATGTTGCAAAAATGGTTTTGGATGGACGGGCTTTGAACTCCGATGTTGTTCGTAGTTGCCAAATGACGATTTTGGTTACGATTTCGATTACATTGCATAGATTTTTTGAAAAGAAAAATTGCGAATAGAAATTGAGAAAAATATACTTTGAAATTTTGTAAATATAAAAGCTCTAAAACTGGATGTTTGACGAAAGAAGGTTTGACAGTAAAATACCACAGACAATATTTCATGGCACAATATAGAAAATGTTCTTATCAAACAAAATAAAGGCACATCTTATATGTGCAAATCTGTGGAGCATTAAGGCTGGAGCACACTTTGGAAAGTACGTTGGAGTAGCCTCCCTTCTTCGTTGGAGTAGCCTCCCTTCCCGGATTTAGAACGCGTTTCGTATCGTAACAGATTATCCACTTACTAGCCATATCCGTATGCAAAATAATGAAATAAACATTAGGAAATGGCAGACGTTTACAAATATCGACATTCTCTATCAGTGCAATAAAAAACAATCGTTAGAACTTGCATTTACGACATGTCGTACGTGAGAACGTGTCAGTAAACAAGCACTTTTTGCCTGGCTGAAGAACCCCACGAGTCAAGCTAAAACAGACGACAAGTAATGGAAAGCAGTCAGCGGATAAACATAACAAACTACTGATGAAAAAGTGTGTTCATCCCTGCTCTGGATAAAAGACATCGGACTGATGACAACGTGGCAGCGTTCACGCGAAAAGATTTTTTTTCAGATTATCGCTTCTACATTTTATTGCACGTACTTGGGGCAGATCTGAATTTCTGAAAGATGACAAATCGGTCTTGTGAGTTGAGAACCACATGTTCTTTGCCGACAGAAATCACGATGGGACAAGTAATGTAGATTGTGTTGAAGAGATGTTTGCAGATTATCGCATCTACATTTTATTGCTCAGATCAATGCACGTAGTTGGGGTAGATCTGAATTTCGCAATGGAAGACGACAAATCCGTCTTGTGAGTTAAGAACCACACGTTCTTTTGCAGCAGAAATCACTATGGGACAAGATGAGGATTGTGTTGAGGGGCTAATACTGACTGACTTTAGATGAAGAGTTCCTAGACTGCCTGGTTTTTGTAGAGAGGCATCATGATGATATCCTGGGTTTTTTTTACGTTCTTGGTGACAACGCGCCAGAATCGCACGAAGATCGAACTCTCGAAGAAAACAAGTTTATCGCTGAACATCGGAAATGTGAAATGCTCTTCCTGTCTGACCAGTCTCCCCGTTAAATCCACAGGCTACATTATTTATCAGGTAACTTACCAAACCGGAGTGTGTGTGTGTGTGTGTGTGTGTGTACACCGGATTACCACCATCAACGCACCCTTTTGGACTTTTCTACTATGCCTGCTGTGACATTCACGAGGATTATTGTGATTCTTGGACAATCGTGTGCCTATGCTGGACTTGCAGGAAGACAAACGGTGCCGGAACGGTATACGTGCTGCCAAGTGTGCACGTCCAGAGCACAGTGTGAACCGAGAGTGAGTGTGTCATTGTGTGGAAGTTTTGCTTGATTGATTTATTCATGATTTAATTTGCTTTTTGGTTCAATAGTAAAATCTGTGTATGTTATACTTTGTATTTTGTGGTGTGATTCGCCCGAGTGCGAGACCCCCATCCCCGAACGCCTCTGTGGGTGGAATTGTATATATACTTGTGTAACGTGAGTGTGTAGATGAGAATGTGAAAGTTGCTTTGGACCCAGATACACACAGCAGACACCAACGCAACAGCTAAGTTTCAGCCTGACAAAGAAATTCGAGTGACACAGCTAATGGCTGTACTTGTTATTTCTCTATTAAAACAAATGTTTCAAGATCTTTAGGCCAAAACAAATAAATTGTCTGTTTCTATTAACATGGCTAAAAAAAATAGGGTAGGTAGGTAGGTGTTTTTGTTGTTGTTGTTGCCAGGATAGAATTCTTGAAAATAACTAAATGACACAAAGAGACAAGACTCGCTATAGATAGATTTATAAAAAAACAAACAAATGTGACAAAGGATATAAAATGATTGTTTTACCTGGTCTGGAATCTTCAGTAGTAATTGCATAAAAAAAAGTCTGATATATCAATTATCATGTTAACTTTTTCTTAAAATGGGTGCGTTAAATCCTAGTCTGTTTGTTTTTAATGGACTAAGCAATCCTTGGACTGACAGAAAAGATGTATTTTAAAAATGTCCAGTTGCTTTTACCTATTTTTCTAATTGGAAGAGAATACAAATTATGCACTCTTTTCTGTTCAAATGGGTAGAGGGCGGGGGTAGTAAAAGGATCACAGTTCAAGATTTTGCGCGACAAGAGGTGTGTTTCTTTTATAAAGAGCAAAAACTCAACTTGGTATCTAACACTATTTCTGAACACTGTAACCACTTTAGAACTTTTTTTCTTTTTTTTTCTGTCTTCCAAACTTCTAATTCAGCTTCAAAAATGATTAAAAAAAAGGGTTTTTTTCTTCTGAAATTTACAGTTAAATCACTATTTTGGATATTCTATTTTGCTTCCCTATTTATCTTCTTAAGTTTTTGATCATCTTATTACCTTGCTTTTCTATTTGGAAGATAATATGCACTCTTTTCTGAAAAATGGGTAGGGGGTGGGGGTAGTAAAAGCATCACAGTATAAAATTTTGTGCGACAAGAGGTGTGTTTCTTTTAACTGTGATGAAGAGGGATAACTCAACTTGGTATCTAACACTAGTTCTGAACACTGTAACCACTTTAGCACTTTTAATTTATTTGTTCTGTCTTCCAAGCTTTAAATTCAGCTTAAAAAATGAGTAAAACAGTGTGTGTTTTCTGAATTCACCAGTTAAATCACTCTGTTGGATGATGTTTTTTGCTTCCCTCTTTCTGTTCTGAAGTTTTTGATCATCTGACTACCTTGCTTTTCTATTTGGAAGATAATATGCACTCTTTTCTGAAAAATGAGTAGGGGGTGGGGGGTAGTAAAAGCATCACAGTTCAAGATTTTGCGCGACAAGAGGTGTGTTTCTTTCAACTGTGATGAAGAGGAATAACTCAACTTGGTATCTAACACTATTTCTGAACACTGTAACTACTGAAGCACTTTTAATTTTTTTTTCTGTCTTCCAAGCTTTAAATTCAGCATATAAAATGAGTAAAAAATTGGGTTTTTTTTTTTAATTCACCAGTTAAATCACTCTGTTGGATGTTATTTTTTGCTTCCCTATTTCTGTTCTGAAGTTTTTGATCATCTGACAACCTTGCTTTTCTATTTGGAAGATAATATGCACTCTTTTCTGAAAAAATGGGTAGGGGGTGGGGGAAGTAAAAGTATCACAGTTCAAGATTTTGGCCGACAAGAGGTGTATTTCTTTTAACAGTGGTAAAGAGGGATAACTCAACTTGGTATCTAACACTATTTCTGAACACTGTAATCACTTTAACACTTTTAATTTATGTTTGTTTGTGTTCCAAGTTTTAAATTAAGCTTCAAAAATGGGTAAAAAAAATAGTTTTCTCATAATTCACAAGTTAAATCATTATGTTGGATGTTCTATTTTGCTTCCCTCTTTCTCTTCTTAAGTTTTTGATCATCTGACTACCCTGCTTTTCTATTTGGAAGATAATATGCACTCTTTTCTGACAAATGGGAAGGGGGTGGGGGTAGTAAAAGCATCACAGTTCAAAATTTTGCACGTTAAGAGGTGTGTTTTTTTTTAAATTGGTAAAGAGGGATAACTCAACTTGGTATCTAACACTATTTCTGAACACTGTAATCACTTTAACACTTTTGATTTATGTTTGTCTGTGTTCCAAGTTTCAAATTAAGCTTCAAAAATTGGTAAAAAAATGGTTTTTTTAATAATTCACAAGTTAAATCATTATGTTGGATGTTCTATTTTGCTTCTCTCTTTCTCTTCTTTAAGTTTTTGATCATCTGACTACCCTGCTTTTCTATTTGAAAGATAATATGCACTCTTTTCTGAAAAATGGGTAGGGGGTGGGGGTAGTAAAAGCATCACAGTTCAAGATTTTGCGCGACAAGAGGTGTGTTTTTTTTAACTGTGATGAAGAGGGATAACTCAACTTGGTATCAAACACTATTTCTGAACACTGTAACCACTTTAGCACTTTTAATTTTTTTTTTCTGTCTTCAGTTCCAAGCTTTAAATTAAGCTAATAAAATGAGTAAAAAAGTGGGTTTTTTTTAGAATTCACCAGTTAAATCACTATGTTGGATGTTCTATTTTGCTTCCCTATTTCTGTTCTTCAGTTTTTGATCATCTGACTACCCTGCTTTTCTATTTGGTAGATAATAATTATGCACTCTTTTCTGAAAAAATGGGTAGGGGGTGGGGGAAGTAAAAGTATCACAGTTCAAGATTTTGCGCGACAAGAGGTGTATTTCTTTTAACAGTGGTAAAGAGGGATAACTCAACTTGGTATCTAACACTATTTCTGAACACTGTAATCACTTTAACACTTTTAATATATGTTTGTCTGTGTTCCAAGTTTCAAATTAAGCTTCACAAATGGGTAAAAAAAATAGTTTTCTCATAATTCACAAGTTAAATTATTATGTTGGATGTTCTATTTTGCTTCCCTCTTTCTCTTCTTAAGTTTTTGATCATCTGACTACCTTGCTTTTCTATTTGGAAGATAATATGCACTCTTTTCTGACAAATGGGAAGGGGGTGGGGGTAGTAAAAGCATCACAGTTCAAGATTTTGCGCGACAAGAGGTGTGTTTTTTTTAACTGTGATGAAGAGGGATAACTCAACTTGGTATCAAACACTATTTCTGAACACTGTAACCACTTTAGCACTTTTAATTTTTTTTTTCTGTCTTCAGTTCCAAGCTTTAAATTAAGCTAATAAAATGAGTAAAAAAGTGGGGTTTTTTTAGAATTCACCAGTTAAATCACTATGTTGGATGTTCTATTTTGCTTCCCTATTTCTGTTCTTCAGTTTTTGATCATCTGACTACCCTGCTTTTCTATTTGGTAGATAATAATTATGCACTCTTTTCTGAAAAAATGGGTAGGGGGTGGGGGAAGTAAAAGTATCACAGTTCAAGATTTTGCGCGACAAGAGGTGTATTTCTTTTAACAGTGGTAAAGAGGGATAACTCAACTTGGTATCTAACACTATTTCTGAACACTGTAATCACTTTAACACTTTTAATATATGTTTGTCTGTGTTCCAAGTTTCAAATTAAGCTTCACAAATGGGTAAAAAAAATAGTTTTCTCATAATTCACAAGTTAAATTATTATGTTGGATGTTCTATTTTGCTTCCCTCTTTCTCTTCTTAAGTTTTTGATCATCTGACTACCTTGCTTTTCTATTTGGAAGATAATATGCACTCTTTTCTGACAAATGGGAAGGGGGTGGGGGTAGTAAAAGCATCACAGTTCAAAATTTTGCGCGTTAACAGGTGTATTTTTTTTTAAATTGGTAAAGAGTGATAACTCAACTTGGTATCTAATACTATTTCTGAACACTGTAATCACTTTAACACTTTTAATCAATGTTTGTTGGTGTTCCATGCTTCAAATTGAGCTTCAAAATGGATACAAAAGGATTTTTTTCCGAATTCACAAGTAAAATCACTACGTTTAATGTTCTATTTTGCTTCCCTATTTCTCTTCTTCAGTTTGTGATCATCTGATTGTTATTTTGTTTACATTTTCACAATACAATATTGCAACTTATTCAGTAGTGTTTGCGTGAAAAAATCTGATACCTATGCTTAAACTTCAGTCGTTATCTTAAAATTTTGCGCGTTAAGCCCTTTATATTTTGTATTTTCCTGATAAAGCAAACATTGAACTAACAGAAAAAGTAACTTTTAAAACTACCTAATCACTTTGAAATTGGGCCTCCAAAGTGTTCTCCAGCCTTAAGTCGCAAGATGTACACGTAATATCGTAACACTTCTGAGAGATCGACACACTGCCGAAACATTCAATGCTCCAAGTTTCGCCAACATCAAACTCTTCACACAAAGAAGCTTAATCCAAAAATTTACATATCTGTAATTTGAATATCACTTTTCATGCTTCTTCTTCTGCGTTCGTGGGCTGAAACTCCCACGTACACTCGTGTTTTCTGCACCAGTGGAATTTTACGTGTATGACCGTTTTTTACCCCGCCATTTAGGCAGCCATACGCCGTTTTCGGAGGAAGCATGCTGGGCATGTTCGTGTTTCTATAACCCACCGAACTCTGACATGGATTACAGGATCTTTTTCGTGCGCACTTGGTCTTGTGCTTGCGTGTACACACGGGGGTGTTCGGACACCGAGGAGAGTCTGCACACAAAGTTGACTCTGAGAAATAAATCTCTCGCCGAACGTGGGGACGAACTCACGCAGACAGCGGCCAACTGGATACAAATCCAACGCGCTGCCGACTGAGCTACATCCCCGCCCCGTCTTTTCATGCAAATGTACACATTTAAAACACATCAAGAACACTTTGTATAGCGTGTTAGTGACGGCAGTGTGTGTGTGTGTGTGTGTGTGTGTGTGTGTGTGTGTGTGTGTGTGTGTGTGTGTGTGTGTGTGTGTGTGTGTGTCTCTGTGTCTGTGTGTCTGTGTCTGTGTGTGCGCGTGCGCGCGCGCCTGTTTGTATGCGCCATTAAACGTCTGAATCGACTATCTCAACACTTGCATGTCCTGGCAAGATAGCCTTAAATTCCACTCCATACAAACTTTGGTTATAACGATTATATACAGCAATAGTAGCATATACACAAGGAAATAAGGTAACACAGAACAATACAATCGGTGGATATCTTAAAATAAGATCGTGTCTCTCGTAAAATCAGGAAAACAAGTATGGGCAATCACACGAAAAAACTTTCAAAACTGCGAAAATAATGTCTAAAGAAACAAGCGTAAGTCTCTATACACGGCAAAGGTAAGCAACATCCCCTGCTTCTGGTTTAATCCATAAAGACTTTGGCAAAATGAACAAGAATGACCTTAATCCACTATCATCACACATTCCCTCCATCAACCCAATCCTCCCCCCCCCCCCCCCACCCCCCACCTTTAATTTCGCAGCTTGTGCCCATCGTCTTTGTGCAAAATTCAGCGGATAAATATGATGATTGTTATTCTAACACACAGTGCAATCATGTACAAAATGACACACTGGGAAGAGATCTATACGGATATCCAGGAGTGATCTTGAATAATGAAAATTTCATTAATGAGCAAAAATACAAGAGCTCTGGACGCTCATGTTACAGGAATGTTGCAGAGAGATCACTACAAGTGCTGTTCAGTTCATTCATTTCCCGCGCTGTCAGCAATTTTTTTTACCCAAGTTTTACTTTTTATTAATTCTCCTTGCCCCCCCCCCCCCCCCCCCCCCCCCACCCCTCTGCCGTTAGGACTGAGGTGCACGAACCGAAAATGGGTTCCACCCAAATGGGCGAGAACAAACCGCGGGGTCTGATTCGTTGAAATCACAACAAATCTGAATTTCAACCAATCCAATACCGCGCCTGGGTCCCACCCGGTTGGTCACTTTCTCGTGCACCTCGGCCCAGGAATCGGAGATGCAACATCAGCGCGGGCGTGCATCAATGTTGTCGAGGTCACCGATGTGCTGACAGTGCGGCGTGACGTCAGGAAGCACGTGCATCAGGCGTTCAGCACCTTGCAGCAGACGACAGTCGCCGCAGTGACGGTGACGCAGCAACTCCTGGCCCAGACGCGACAGTTCGCGGATCAGAGCTTCTTTCTCTGCCATCAGCTGGCGGTTCTTTTCCTGGCTCTCGTTCATTTGCTGGCCACAGAATCAAACAATCTACAATGAATGTGTGTTGCAGATGGCCTGTTTACCACGTCTCTCCGCTCTCAAAAATAGTCATGTGTTTTCATTAACATGGAAAACGAGAGGGCCAAAAAGTACGATCGACAGCGGCTTTCTATGAAACGTTCACTAAAAGGTACGTAGATCATAGCCCCTTGTGCGTAAGTCATCATCCTGTGAACGAAAGTCATCCCGTCCTTCAAATGTAGGTCATCAACTTTGTGTTCGTCATAAGCGTTCAATCTCTGTGCGGAAGTCATCACCCATTGTTCAAAAACCATTACGCATTTTACGTAAGTTATCGCCCTTTGTACGTAATTCATCTTACATTGTACGTAGGTCCTCAGACACCCCTTGTTGTATGCAAGTCATCTCTCACCCCGACTTAAACGTCAGTCGTCACCCCTTGCCTATATATATATAAGTCACCACCCCTTCCCGCCCCGTTTCACGCCTCTCCTCTAATGAAGCATTTCATAGATCTGTGGCCGAGTCTTCAGCGAAAGACGAAGAGAAACACACATAACTTACCTGTTTTACGTCGGTCTCTTTCTTCTTCTTCTTCTCGCGGAACCTGCGGGCCGCCCCTCTGTTCTGTGCGCGTCGAACGTCCCTCCTGGTTTGGTCCACCTCTGTCATCTGTACACAGGCACACCTTTCGTTTGATCTAATGTCGACTGTATGCTTGAGGTACGATGACAGGGTTGGGGATGAAATGAACACTCAACAAAGGTAAGAGAAGGGGAGAGATTCAAAACTTTAATACAAAGGGATAAAGGTTTTAGGCAATGCCTAATCTTCCAACCTGTCCCTTTTAGACATACATGACATTATACATTACAATTATATATTTATATAACATGTATTGAACAGCCAAACGAATAACTAATTAACTAAGAATTTGTAATCAGGTTAAAAGTAACAAAACACTAGTTATAATAACGTGGTTCATTGATTAATAAAATGATGATTAAGATGTTATGCAGTAACAGTTATGATTTTAAAGCGTAGGGAGAGAATTATTTTTGACAAAGATATTTTCGAACATTTTTTTTAAAAGATGAAAGGGTTTGACATGTTTTACAGTACATTGGAAGTATATTCCACACAAGCGATCCCCAGTAGGATAAACTAGATTTATACAAATCAATGCGTGGGAGCGGTAGCGTATAATTCAAAAGCCTCGCTCTACCAGGAGGACGCTCAAACAGGTCTTGGATGTATGAAGGTGTTTCATGGTTGTACATTTTAAACATGAAAACACTAGCATTTAAAAAGAACTGCTGATGTAGCGGAAGAATGTTCAGTTGAGTGTATTTTTCTTGAGTAGTCATATTGGGATCTCGGTTTAATAACTTTACACCTCTCTTGTGAAGTGTGTTTATTTTCTTTATATGAACATCACTGGCATTGCACCAGACAGTAGATGCATAGCAAATGTGAGAGAGACAGTGTGCGTGGAAAAACATTTTGAGGGCATCCACAGAAACAACGCACCAGAGCTTGTTAAGTAAGAAAAGGTTCCTAGAAACTCGTTTATAAACTGTATCAATGTGAGAGCGCCAGTTAAGTTCATCATCAATTACAACTCCAAGCACACGGTGTTGATGGACTTGAGCAATGCTAACTGTACCATGCATAAGATCAAGGCTCAGAGGCTGTCGCTGGTGTTTTTGTCTTGTGGTTATTAACATGCTTTTTGTTTTCTTAGGATGCAGTGCCATTCTGTTACAATTACACCAATCATTAATATTTGCTATACTTTCTTGGAGTACTTTTCTTATGAGATTTATATCTGTATTACTGCTGTGAAGTGTTGAGTCATCCGCAAAAAGATCAAGTACAGCATTTTCTTGTTTGAGGTGTAATGGTAAATCATTAATGTATAGTCCAAACAGTAAGGGACCAAGGATAGAACCTTGTGGGACTCCACATTTTACAGTGCCTTGTGATGAATATGAACCGTTTAGGTAGACTGCTTGTTTCCTATCTGACAGATATGATGTAAAAAAGGACACAGATGAGCTATTTTGCAGGTAAATAAGTAATTTGTCTAACAAAATAGCGTGATCAACTAAGTCAAATGCTTTCCTGAGATCAAGGAATACCGCTCCAACCATTTCACGATTGTTTATTGCTTTTAGCCAGGTATCACAGAGCCGGGTAAGAGCAGTATGACATGAATGTTTAGGACGAAAACCTGATTGATAAGGATGAAAAATATTGTTTTCTTCAACATATTTAAGGAGATGGGTGTGTATATGCTTTTCCAGGGGTTTAGACAG
>NC_090261.1:56087586-56115086 GCF_037325665.1 Littorina saxatilis | reverse complement strand
AGAGAGAGAGAGAGAGAGAGAGAGACAGAGAGACAGAGACAGAGAGACAGAGAGACAGAGACAGAGACAGAGAGACAGACAGCTAGCCAGACAGCTAGCCAGACAGACAGAGACAGAGAGACAGACAGCTAGCCAGACAGACAGACAGAGACAGAGAGACACACAGACAGACAGCCAGACAGACAGACAGAGACATAGAGAGACAGAGACATAGTCAGAGAGAGATAGAGAGCCAGAGCGAGACTCGGAGACAGACAGAGACAGCGAGACTTAGAGAGGGAGAGGCAAAGATCGAGTGAGAGTCAGAAAGAGACAGAGAGAAAGACAGAGAGTGAGAGAGACAGATAGAGACAGAGTAATATATATACAGACAGAGACAGACAGACAGACATACAGATACAGAATAGAGACTGGGTCCTTGTGTACGTGACAAGAAGCGAGCATATCCATGTGTGTCTGTGCAAGCACACGATTGTCATCAGAACATTTAATGCCAAAACACAACCAAAAATCAGACCAAACACAGAAAAATCAGCAAAAGGAATAGAACAAAACAAAAGAAAACAAAATGAAACAAAACAAGACAATGCAAACCAAACCAAAGCAAACCAAACCAAAGCAAGCAAAACAAAACCAAAACAAAACAAACAGAAAAACATATCAAAACAAAACAAAGCAAAGCAAAACTTCTTCTTCTTCTTCTGCCTTCGTGGGCTGAAACTCCCACGTACACTCGTGTTTTTTGCACGAGTGGAATTTTACGTGTATGACCGTTTTTTACCCCGCCATTTAGGCAGCCATACGCCGTTTTCGGAGGAAGCATGCTGGGTATGTTCGTGTTTCTATAACCCACCGAACTCTGACATGGATTACAGGATCTTTTACGTGCGCACTTGGTCTTGTGCTTGCGTGTACACACGGGGGTGTTCGGACACCGAGGAGAGTCTGCACACAAAGTTGACTCTGAGAAATAAATCTCTCGCCGAACGTGGGGACGAACTCACGCTGACAGCGGCCAACTGGATACAAATCCAGCGCGCTACCGACTGAGCTACATCCCCGCCCCGCAAAGCAAAACAAAACAAAAAACAAAAGAAAGCAGAGCAAACCAAAACAAAACAAAACACTGAAAATACAATTCATTTCATCGCACCAGACATACTGATAGCAAAAACAAAACAAAAATGTTTGCAACTGTTTTCTCTCTTCGGCCAATTTATTTTAATCGGTCACAAGATTGCCCCGAATATGATAACAACTTAATAACGTGATATTGACACCAACACCGATAATAATAATAATACCACTGGGCGCTTTCCACGTGTAAAGATAGTGCCCGATCACCCTTGCATCACAATGACTCACTTTTATTCTCACCTTTGATCAAATGACCCCATCATTGCGACACACGAAGCTAAAAAAATAACATGCCCGTAGCAACAACAACAGCTCATTACAGCTTGACAGCAACTGCTACAAATAACTTGATACAGCAAGGTTCAATATTTCATGCTGTTTGTTTCCGGATATCTTCGAATTCGTATTTTTCGTCCTCCAATTAGGCCAAATTAGTTAAAAAAAACAAAAAAACTAGTTCAACCAACAAAAGTTCGTCCGCATCTAGAACTTTCCAGCGGGCTCGTTGCCAAAAAAAATGGTGCAGCCATACGCGGGCATACTCTTTTGACCTTGAACCCTGATTTTGTGATCACTCGCCAAAATAGAACAGCGCACTCGCCCAGCTGCGAGCGTAGACTACTAAACAGAGCAGAACAACGTCACGACATGCGTAAAACTTGACTGCAAGCCCTTGACTTCTGCTAAATTAAACTGAGCGGCGAATCTACAAAATGTAATGTTAATGAGCAATGGCACAATCAAACGATCTTACTTGTAGATAATATACCTGTGGCGATGGCCAATAAAAAGTAACTGCGATGATCAGTAATTGTGATCAATGAAAAAAAAAGTGGCTTTAAAACCTGAGACGAACTTTTTCAATCAAAAACTTACTTTTTCTCTCTCTTCCTGTGCTGTATATTTCCAAAAGATGCAGGTCGGATCTTAGACAGGTCTCTGAAAGAAACAGCTAGGCGAAGTCAGTTGGCCAAAACAAAAGCTGCAGTGTAAACAAAGTGTGGAGCAAAACAACGTGGAGACCACGTTTTGCGGTTGTATAGTACGTTACGCACTCAGCTTTGTCAGGCTCTCCTGTGAAGTGTGTTTGTGACCTTTTGGGGTAGACACTATAACGGGGCAGACACACGTCGCCCTCGCTTTACCCCTTCCCCCACGTCTCTCTTGTACTCCCCGTCCATGTGTCTCCAAAACCTGGGCGTGGCTACACACACACACTTGCATGGTGAAAGCACACACGCGAGCGAGAGCGAGCCTCGCGTCATGTCAACAGTGGAGTGCGCATGGACAGAACTGTTTTAAGATTTGCATGTATGGCAGGCCGGCTGTGCTAATCTTGTATATTTTGACAACAGTGAAAACCTGTAAGCCAACGAACCGACAAGTATAAGATAAACACAGATATATCTTTTAAAGCGGACTGAGCGCACCTGCTAGCTATAATATTTACCTTGATCAAATGTTTTTGCGCGAACTTCAACGGATTTAAAAATTCAGACGCAGCTGTAACAATTAAAAATTTTTTTTTTTTTAGAGATGTACGCATGTCTTGTGTTTCTATGTTTTGTGGAAGGAGGGAAAGTCAAGTTAGAATAACAGAGGGGGGAATAAACCAAGGCGGCGAGGAAGGAAGTTGCGAACGATACTCCAAAAGACATACTTCAGTACTGGTTATACCCTTATTATCATTTTGATAACATGACTGCTAAAAAAAATACAAATGAAGCGCACAAAGGAGAGAGTGAGGGGCAAGAAACAATGAGAAAACATCATACTAAACGGACACAATCAAAAGCAAGCAAAAAAGGAGAAACACCATGAACCAATAAAACGGTCTTCCTCTGCCTCCAAAGGAAATTCAGTCTTACCAAGGATTTATTATAACATGTATGTATCAAAACAAAATTTCGTGTGAGTCAAAAATGATGACATGTATATAGACCTTTTCGGTATCTGAGCAGCTCTCGCAAGACACGCTCTTTGTTATGCTTTGAACATCGCGAGAACTTCGAACCTTGGCTTGTGCAGCTCGCACGAGATCGCTGTACCGCATGCTTTGCTATGCTCTGTTGTTTGCGAGAGATTACGAGAGCTTGGAATACCGATAGGGTCTATTCCTACGGGACTGCAAGAACCTCAAGCCCTTGAGGACAGAGACTTGGCCCAGGCCGACGACCCTCTAAGGCAAGCTGCACGGTCCCGTGGAAGCTCTACAAAAGACCACCAGCTTCACACACAGAGCTGGGGGGGGCCCGGGTAGCTCAGGTGGTAGAGCACTGGACTTGTGATCGAGAGGTCGCTGGTTCGAATCCGGGCCGGGACGGACACGGGTTAACTTTATGTGCAGACCCAGAGACGGTATCCATCTCCCACCCCCGTGTCACCACAATGGCACGTTAAAGATCTTGGTCATTCTACCATAAGTGCAGATGGCTGATACCACCTAAGCACGCAAACATCAAAAGCCGTGAGGGCGTAAAAACTCGAATCGTATAAACCAATTCATGTCCAATATAGGCAATTAAGACCTGACGGACAATAAGCCCCTTAAAATTTACTACACAGAGCTGGACTCCAAGTGTAAAGGCGAACGACAAGAAGAAGATGACATGTATATTTTAGGGCCTATTTCAAATTTTACTTATCAAAATGTCTTACATTATCCTGACGAGACACTTCGTCATTTGCAAATGCAGTTAGAGTAGCAAAGATTTTGTTGGCCAGCGTGAAAGATGCTTTTTCCCCTCCGGTAAGATTGACATTTTATTTTGTCGCTGTTTTGGAGGCACTATACAAGTATAACTATTCATGGGACGAGTCCAGTAGAAAACAATGCGCTTCGCTCTCGAAGCAGAAAACCTTTTCCAGAATAAAACTTTGATGTGCTAGATGTACTGGTTAAGTCTTTCGTTTAGTAAAATTTTTTTCGCAACACGCAAACGCAAACAACTTTTAACTTTGTGTTCCTTTTGATAATTTACACGACCTGGAATTTACAGTAAATATTAACACAATTAATAAAGTTAGCATAAACACAGTTCACCGTAACGGATCATTACAGCTTTCCCTTTTAACTTATAATTAAGTGCTGAGCGATAATGACTTTGCACCTGCCAATGCAACCGAAGTCGCGGCAAGGTGCTAAATGTATTATTATCCTACATACGTGAGAGAGACACCCGTGAGATAATAATCGTTCAAATCACACGTGTGTCACAGTATATCATGTAAATGAGGTCATGTCAAGCAAGTCTGGCAGGGATCTGTTTTTCCACTGCTTATGATGCCAAAGTCACCGAGACAAACGTCATTATAGAAACACAAATTGTGCTCGCTAATTACCCTCAATGAATCTTTAGAACTAACACGTCACGCCACACTTTCAGAGTGACGTTTCTTCGCTTTGACGTAATAGATTGCACGAGGCTTTAGAAGAGATCGGGGTTCCAAAACAAGCGTCTTCAATTTAGCTGCCTCGAATGCAGGACATTTTCAGTAAAATACACGTAAGTACAGTATGTAGGATAAACAGAATACTACATGGCTTGCTGTGTCGTACCAGATTTACACTCGTTGCTTTTTCAAATAGTGAACAGCTCGCTTTCGCTCGCAGTTCAATATTTAAAAAAAACAACTCGTGTAAATCTGGTACGACACAGCAAGCCATGTATGATTCTCTATGAAACGCACACATTTGATCAATACGTCTCACCATACAATCGTGAGAACAGATTACCAAATATGTCAAAGCCACGCTGATTGGCGGAGATGCACAAATGACGTGAGATTTCACAGGCCTGATATTAGAACACCGTGTCAGGGGCCCGTAGTGGGAGAGGCAAAGCTAAACTTCACAGTAAAACTTCTGTTAAATTATGAAAGATGTGGAGAAAAGAAACGATTGCTTATCCCGGTTAGAACCTCAGTCACGTGTGTGTCAGCGCACGCTGCTCGCACGACACGCAAACACACAGCACACGACTGTAGATAATCATCTTGGAGTGACCTTCTGTGAGGCAAACGGCCCGAATCGGGACAAGCAATACGTCATGAATATTCATAAAGGAGATTTTGGCGCGAATGTGACATCAGCACCTAAAAGTAGCTCGGGTCTCGAGCGGGAACGAACATGTCCTTCTTGTCTTCACAAATATCCACTTCGTGTCTGATAAACCCTTTACTGTGTTTTTATGACAATTAAATGAGTTCTGAGTTCTGAGTTCTGAGTTCTGTCCAATATAAGTCGTCAATATACCTACACTGACTTGCACTGAGAACCAGTTGAAGATCGCAGTGTGAAGGCACAAGACGTCAATGAACTAAGCGAAACAACAACAATGAGAGCAGGCCGCACAACAACAACGACACTGACCGACAGAACAATCGTCAGTGGCCACATCCTTGGCCTAATACTGACCGACAGAACAATCGTGGCCACAGGCTTGGCCTAATACTGACCGACAGAACAATCGTGGCCACAGGCTTGGCCTAACACTGACCGACAGAACAATCGTGGCCACAGGCTTGGCCTAATACTGACCGACAGACTACAATCGTGGCCACAGGCTCAGCCTAATACTGACCGACAGAACAATCGTGGCCACAGGCTTAGCCTAATACTGACCGACAGAACAATCGTGGCCACAGGCTTAGCCTAATACTGACCGACAGAACAATCGTGGCCACAGGCTTGGCCTAATACTGACCGACAGAACAATCGTGGCCACAGGCTTAGCCTAATACTGACCGACAGAACAATCGTGGCCACAGGCTTGGCCTAATAAAGAGTGAGGGCTTGATGAGAACTGAGTAGTAGCCGTTATATTTATTTGAGTGAATACACTTGTTGGTCCCCTCATTGGTTTAAACAAGTTTATTCAATAAATTCCATTGGTACTATTACCGCATACATGAAATAAGGAACATGGAGCACAACAAGCTAGGCTTATAAGCGTACTCTTAAAAGCAAATGAAATTTGGCGGACGATTTTAATATAACAAATTTGAAATAATGTCAAAATAATAATGGTAAATTATGGTAGACAAACATGTAACAATAAAAGGAAAAAAACAAAAGAAAAAAAAACCCAATGCTAAACTAACAACAGTACTCACACGCGCTCGCACCCTCATTACTTTGCAAGAAGTGGTGGATAACAGAGACCAACAACACGGCCATACGTTCCTGTTGGACGGAAAACGGGATTTCCATTTTGTGCAATCAGCATACTAGGAAAAAACAAATTTTTGGACGTTTTTTTTCAGTGTCTGCTCCCTCCCCCTCCCCCCCTTCCCCCCTACCCGCTTCTCCCTCCCTTACCCCGTCCGTCTCTTCACCAGCACCACCATCATCAACAAAGACAAGAATAAAATCAGAACCATAAAACCTGCTTTGAAAAAAACAACCCCAGCAGTATCCCTTTATTTGCCTGGCATTTGAAACTCAACAGTAACAAAACTGAAAGCAGCAGCAACAGCAGCGGCAGCAGCAACAACAACAACAACAACAACAACAACAACAACAACAACAACAACAACAACAAACACAAACTCAAACTCAAATTTTATTGGCTTCAATTTTCATAGAAGAATTTGTCTTGCGCTTGGGAGACAACAACAACAACAACAGCAGCAGCGGCAGCAGCATGAGTAGCACAGATAATAGCAACAACAACGGTATGTAGCTGCACAACTATAAGAACAAACCTTGTACACTGCTTTCGAAAATTGTCAACAATATGCTTTGATGGTACAGACTACCGCCTACTTTACCTTCATAATAAGCGTTCAGTCTTCTCGAACTGATCGCCGGTGTAACACGAGAAAATTACTCCCACGAGATTTTTACTCCGGAGTAAACATTTCGTACGAAAAAGTTACTCCCTATTTACGAAAAAAGCACTCCCCCATTGCACGAGAAAATTACTCCCCAAGACAGGTGAGTTCCGAGTAAACATTTCGTACAAAAATGTTACTCCCCTGAGGAATAAATAACGAATAAATTACTTCACCCCAACACGAGCAATCCTCCCATGCCAGGTGTACGAAATTTTTACTCCCTTGTCCCCTGTTAGTCTTGGTGGTGGAAGGAGGGTAGCGCGACATTCGTGTGCGCGAGATCACTTATTGGCATTATCCCTTCGCCGGCATCCCATTTTTGCGTACGAGATTTTTACTGGAAGTAAAAAAAATTGGGGAGTAAAAATTTCGTGGAGGGAGTAATTTTTTCGTGCCTTGGGGGGTTCTTTTCTCGTACGAAAAGTGTACTCGGAGTAAGAATTTCGTACGAAATATTTACTCCGGAGTAAATTTTTCGTGGAGTAAAAATTTCGTGTTACACCGGTACAGCTTATTTACTTATTACTGTAGGCTACACTTTCTTCTCAAAGTGGATTCGCTGATGCGTCATTTGAATGAAAATGATCAATCAATTTATGATGGATAGTGCCTTGCTAAACTAGGGCAAGGTATAACCTGGAGCACACACACAAAAAGAGTACGAGAGAGCAGGAGGAAATAGAAAAAAAGCAAAGTGTACAAAAAAGCAGATAAATATTGCGCTCACCTTGGACTCACACACGCACACACAAACACGCGCCGCACTCACGCACGCACACACGCACGCACGCACGTACGTACACACACACACACACACACACACACATACACACACTATTTGTTTCAGAGAGAGTGAGAGCGCGAGTGAGAGAGAGAGAGAGAGAGAGAGAGAGAGAGAGAGAGAGAGAGAGAGAGAGGAGCGTATTTCTGCATTTACCTCCCTTGCACCATGGAAGTCGGGTCCCGCAGCTGAGCCGCTGTAGTTCCGATTGGAGAGACGCATATTATTATACAAAGTTATACACACATACACAAACAGACACACTTTTATAACTTCAAAAAAGTATATAAAAAATTCTTTCTTTCTCAGTGCAATTAAAAGTGTTGTTATTGTAGTTGTAGTAGTAGACTATAGTTGTTAATATTGTTTTGCAAAACGTAGTTGGTTATATACACACGTTTGATGCCTATTCTAACTAGTGTTAAAATAATTATGTTGAGCTTGTCTGCAAGTTTTTCAGTGATTGTTCCACATCGTATGACGCTAAAAAAAAGAGTACCACCCGAGAATATATTGAGTATCAGTTTGTTATTTAAATTAAGCGCACTTTCGTTGGACGGCGAACAATCTTAAGAAGAGATTTTGTCGTTTTCATGGCTGGGACAAGATTCCGGCTGCTGGAAAAATCGGTCAGGCCTTTGTGCACATTTGATCTCATTCCCCCCACACCCACCCCAACCCCCCTTAAAAACAATATTCCATACCCGATAGCGACCTTGAAAATTAATTTAAAACTAGGTGACCTCGTTTTATTCCGTTGTCAGCATGCAGGCATGGCACATCTCAGACTTATTCCGACGTTCGGAGCGGAAACAGTTTTGATCGGCTGATAGGTTAACTAACCTATTTTTCTTTCACTATTACACAGCGCGACTGAGCTGGACACACAGAATGACAGATGTTTGCGTTATTTCGTTTTTCTTTCCGGTTGTAATTGGGGTGGGAGGGGCGGGAGGGGGGAGGGGGGATTGGGGGGGGTAGTGGTAGGAGGTAACGTATTCATTACCAAGATTCTGCAGACCTTCAGACGAATTGTTCTAATCGACGAACTGTGTTGTTATGGACAGAACATGTATACAATTAGCTTCGGAGACCTCAGACACCACCCGAAAGTCGAATTCACAAACGAAAAGTCGCGGTCGTTAAAATCGACACAAAATGAGAAAGGCTGAGAGCAAACAACTTTTACATCCCCTCTCCTTTGTTCAACTATCACGCCTAGCATTTATGCCATATCATAACAAACAGCGTAGGTGTCATTCATTTCAGAAATAGGTGGGTGTTTTTTTTTATGCCATATTACTTAGTTAGTAGGCTTACAACATTTGTCATATTTCAGTACGTGCGGAGTGCATTGCATTCAAACTTGAACGGTAACACATTATAATTAACTTAAAACATATTTATATTGACAGTATATTGAGATGGCTATTATCATACAGTACCCACTTAAAACAGTATCACCACCACAATGTGTAGTTTCTTTTCAAGATTAGTATAATAGTATCACACAATTGAACAATATATGGGTCTTTCAAAAAATGTCGCGAAAGCTGTCCCCGGACTTTGGCTCTGCACAGTCGTCGCGTCTTAAAACAAACTAGACAACATTTTGTATCATTTTATTCGTTGTCCAAGGTTCATTAACTTCCTGTATCAAAAATACAATTTTATGTTAATATGGTTTGTAGAGCGTGAGTTATCTGACGCAAGGGTGCCGAAAAACGAGTGTCTCACGGTCGCCAACCAGTCTTTCAGATCTATTTTTTTCTGTTTTTCAGTATCGGATAATCATGAAATTTGGTCGCATTATAGTCTTTATAGGTTTCTTTTTGCTAAAGTTAAAATTTTCATTAAAACTTGTGCATAATTTGAAAAAAACTTTTGTCCCACAAAAATGTCCTTGCTGAAGAAAATTGATAACACTAAAAAATGTGGATCGCCAAACTCAGATCTAATTAGATCTAAAGACAGACAACTCTTTCATCAATTGATTAACTACAGATATACAGTTGCAGACGACATGAAAAACATCAAAATATTGCTGCCTTTCAACTAAGGCGAGATGTCCCTCAAAATTTTGTCCTTGCTGTTACGGTACCTTGAAATTGAAAGAGTTCAATTCAAACTCTGAAAATCTCAGAGAGAGAGAGAGAGAGAGAGAAACATTCCAAGTGATTTTACAACTTATCCTGAAAAACTCGCTTAAGCCGAACTGCAGGTAATTTCTCGGGAAAGGTTTGGCTTATCCGAACTCAGATATGCACAAACTCGGATAAGCGAAACGATTGTGCATTCCCCGGGCGAGTTCGGCTTAAGCGTGTTTGACTGTACTTGTCATTAAGGTGGCTTACTTCAGTTTTTAACTGATAAATGAATGCAGATTCCAGACCTAAAATTAAAGTAACGATTTTAGAAACTTCATTTTTCGAAAAAAGTTGGACCGATTTGGCGACAATTTTTGAAAACGTCCCATATAAAAGGGACTTCTCTAGCCGATAATCCGTTTGGACAGACGTTTCGGCTTTTTATTATTATTAAGAATAGGTGCTTTAACCATTACTGCTTTGTGTTGTCTTGTTTTGCTTTGAATTTGATAGCTTGCAATTGGTTTTTTTGTTTTTTTGTGTTTTGTTTTTGTTTTGTATGTTTCCATTATACTACAATGAAAACCGCTAATGTGTTTAGGCCCAGAAGAGCTCGCTATCATTTGTTGTGCTTCAATTGATGATAACTGTTTTTTGCATTGTACATTTCTGTTCCTGCATAAACTTTAAAAATATATATATATACATTTTTAAACAATAGGCATTTTAACAATAATACACCCGAAACAGTCGCTGTTTTACTCACAAGATAGACCAGTGATGCTTGTCTTGCACGGTCAAAGGATAACGGGCCAAACACATTGAAATATATATATATATATATGTATATATAGAGGCAAGGCGTTTTATATACCCCCCTCCACCCCCCACACCCACACCCACACCCCCCCCCCCCCCCCCCGCCACACCTCCCCGACTTTCGTATACTCAGAGACATAGATAGATGTATGTCTCTGGTATACTGCACAAGACACCTCCACATTCATTTAAAAAAAAAAATCTTCCTCGAGATTTATGTGTTTATCAATTTTGTGATGACAGTGTCCTAAAGCATCGGGCGCTAAGATTGCACAAGCGTGTCAGAGGGGATCCATTTTCATTATGGAGTGTTCGTCCCTCCGACATTTACTCCCATCATGGTCACAGGTTGTGCGGGCATTAGCTGGAAGAAAATGAAATGCGAGGCCGGGAAAATGGATCCATATCTGCAAGCGAGGATGAGATTATTTAGCGCCCCAGGGGCCTTGTCTATTATCTAGAAATGCATCTTTTGACCGCATCTGACAAACAGTATAGGTGATACATTTGCGAAGCGACCGATCAATGGAATTTTGTCGGTGTTATCGTAAAACACAGCACTCTAGAAAAGAGTATAGGATGTGGTGCAAAAGGATCTGATGGTGAAAGGCTTGGCATTAATGACAAGAAAATTTGCTGATTCAAATCAGCAGGTTCCCAGACGTTCCTTCATGTAATTTTTAGGTGAATGGTCAAAGTGGTTTCTTGCACACACTCAGTCATCTTGCACAACAATGCAACACAAAGGAACTTAGTCGATAAATATCGACAGGGGGCCGACAAATGGTTTAAATGTGAAATGTGTGTATATGGGTGTGGGTCTGAAACAAACAAACAAACAAACAAACCATGTGAACCCCAAAGTCATGCGCCCACACGAACACACACACACACACACCCACGCGCGGGCGCTGTAGAACACACACATAATATAGTAAATACTTCAACACAGTGTGCGTATAATGTTGTATTAATTTTGTTTAGTTTAACTTTCAAAGAAACCACAAAAAAGAAACCAACATGAACAACTTCAGAGCTCTTACTTTGATTACAAACTGCATGATTTGGATAATAGTTGATCGGTTTGATCTAATGCTGATCTTTTGCAGGCTTTAGTTTTTTTTTCAGCGGCATAATTCAGTGCTTCGTCTCGTATCGAAAACAAAAGCAGACGACAAATTTAGTCAGATGGAGTTGTCTCCCGTACTCCTGAAGCATGCACTGATCTAAAAATAATCCACTATTCAGTTTAGATCAGTGCGCTGCACCCAAACGGTTCGGGAATTCCCAACAAAAGAAAAGATCCGCACGCGGCACTTGCTGAACACGAGAGCGTTCGGTCTTTTAGAAGATTTGTATCTTAAAATGAAAATTAACGAATATCGCGCTGTCCGAAGGAATGGAGTACATCTCGGACAATGACCACGCTCAGGCTAAAACGATAGGACGTCTGACCGACATGCGGCAATGTGAATCGGACATTTGGGGATTTTCATCGTTATATGTCCGATGTCCGACGCCTAACGACATCCCTGCCTACATTATTCTGATTGATCACAACCAAACCTACTATCATTGGACACATCCAAATGCAAGCACCTGTTCTTGACAATTTCCCTGTGACCTAAAAATAAAACCAGTGCAATTTCCTCGGTCGGGCTTTGCCACAGAAACTCACGGTTTGGCCTGTAGGTAAAATGTACAATGTATTTTCTGATTTGTGCACAAAAGCTATTTTTCTTTTTTTCTTTTTTTTTAACATAACAATGTTTAATGTCACTGTTTGTTTAAAAGAACATGGTCACATATGTAAAAAAAAATGTTAAATTAGAAAATAAATAACATTTTGGTTCATGATTTTTCCTACACCTGTGCTGAAAATAAGAAATAAAAATGTCGGTATATAAGTCACTCAAATACAGCCCGGGTAGCTCAGGTGGTAGAGCACTGGACTTGTGATCGAGAGGTCGCTGGTTCGAATCCGGGCCGGGACGGACACGGGTCAACTTTATGTGCAGACCCAGAGACGGTATCCATCTCCCACCCCCGTGTCACCACATTCTACCATAAGTGCAGATGGCTGATACCACCTAAACACGCAAACATCAAAAAGCCGTGAGGGCGTAAAACTCGAATCGTATAAACCAATTCATGTCCAATATAGGCAATTAAGACCTGACGGACAATACTGAAATTTACTACTACGTATGAATGGCTCGGTTTGAGTTTGTTACGGTTGACCCTGCACCATTCCTCTTATGATGTTTTTGTTGAACAATTTTGCCTATGGGAGGGGTGACGTATTTCACAACTTCCTGTGTTACACAAACTCGGTGATGACCAATTTTGCCTTTACCCCTCCCATAGGGTGACGGATTTCACAACTTTCTACAGATGAACAACAATGTTGCCTTCACCCCTCCCATAGGGTGACGGATGTCACAACTTTCTGTGTACACAAACTGATGACGTATTTCACAACAAAATGGCGCTGCCCATGGTCAACCTCGAAACTAGTTCCGGTTCCGGAATGTCACCGTTCACACAGGCAAATGCCTCTGCATAACCCAGACCTCCGGGTCTGGGAATAAAAAAATGTTCGTTCACTACCAGAACGTGTGAACAGTGTGTGTGTGTGTGTGTGTGTGAGTTTATGTGTGTGTGTGTGTGTTAGTGTGTGTGTGTGTTAGTGTGTGTGTGTGTTAGTGTGTGTGTGTGTTAGTGTGTGTATGTATGTGCGTATGTGTGTGTATGTGTGTAAGTGTGTGTGTATGTGTCAGTGTGTACATATGTGTGTCAGTGTGTGTGTGTGTGTGTGTGTGTGTGTGTGTGTGTGTGTGTGTTTGTGTGTGTGTATGTGTCCGCATGTATGCGTATCTGGGTCAGAAAGAGAGAGAGAGAGAGAGAGAGAGAGAGAGAGAGAGAGAGAGAGAGAGAGAGAGAGAGAGACATACATACAGACAGACAGACAGACAGACAGAGGGGTTGCCAATGTGAGCATACAATGCACAAGGTTAATTGTCCGCTCGTCGGACGGTCCAACACGCAATTGACATTAATGGGGTTCATTTACGATTTTAAGCGATAGAATAGCACTCGTGCACTCTCGACAAACTATCTTAACTCAACCACTTCATGCAGTCCCGCATCCTTATTTATGTAGCACGTGATACGAAAAGTCGAACATTTATGAATTACCTTGTCACTCACCATCTCATATATAAAGGAAAAACAACACTGGAGCTTCCGGCCATTAACAAAGGCTAACGACCGCACCCATTAAAACGGATCATTTTATGACACTAATAATTATCGACGCTTGTCTATTAGGCATTACAATATGCTTCACACCCCAGTCACCTGAAGACTACCAGCCGACAGAAAGATTATAATGAATTGCCCACCAAGCTCCATAAATTTGAAAGGAAAAGTTCGGCGGGTCGTGAAATATCGGTAAATAATTCAATAAACCGCTATTAACTTCATTGTCATTCATTTCACCTTTATCTGCAACGAACGGCTTCATGTGGCTTTTATTGGCAGATCCGACAAATTTATCTATAGTCTTGTCTTTGGTGATTTGTTGGGTGCCGACAGAAAGTGTACTTACTTTACATGTTATACATGCATACATACAGATTTCATCTGGTAAAAGTTTATTTTATTTCGGTTTAATTTCTGAGGTAACATTTTCTTTTTATATTGAAATACAATGAGCAGAAGGAAGGCGTGGTTGTATCCCCTCACATAACTTAGTCGCCTTTCTATATTCTTTTTTCCCCGTATTGTTTTTCTCTTTTTATGACGGTAACTTAAGTGTGTGTGTGTGTGTGTGTGTGTGTGTGTGTGTGTGTGTGTGTGTGTGTGTGTGTGTGTGTGTGTGTGTGTGTGTGTGTGTGTGTGTAAGCTATGTGTCTGCGTGCGTGCGTGTTTTCGTTCGTGTGTGTGTGTGTGTGTGTGTGTCTGTGTGTGTGTGTATGTGTGTGTGTATATATATGTGTGTTTGTGTGTGCGCGCGCTGTGTGCGGATGTATGAGTGTGTGTCTTTGCGTATATATGTAAAATACGGTTGTATAGTATGTATGCATGCTCAGTGTCATATTTGCAATGCCCTTTCAGCTGCCTGTCATTGTCTCTTCCCTCGACCTTCCCATCGCTTACAACCAATCATTCCCCTGCTCTTCTCTGCATCGTTTCACGTCACTGGTGTCACTCACAGTAAAGTCATTACAAGACGATATTATTTGATGTGGTGTTACATAACCAAATGTGACCCTCCCCCACGGAATGAGTCGCATGTCACCTTTTCATGATTTTCATATTTTTACATGTTCTTTCAGAGTTTTTTTTATTCTCTATCCAGTGGTGAAAACCGTTTTAGAAAAGAGCGAAAACTTTTCGAGTTATAAGCCTGCGACTATGGTGACACTCACACTGTTACTAGACACCCCCCGGACTTATATTATGCCTAGCGCAGAACCGCGTGAGGTGACATGCGACTCATTTCGTGGTGGAGGGTCACAAATAGTGTGACTGTCCAACGGTTCTGGGGAATAAAACGAGAAAGTTTCATCAGTTTTTATTCCAGATAACAACGGAAATGATTTTTCTTTCATCGGATATTTAACACGAAACTATCAATCGTTGTCTTACCAATTTTCTTAAATTGCTTTATTGTATGTTTGTGCGTCCCAAGGCCGACAGATTATAAAAAAAAAGGCCGAGCCTAAAATCTTAATTCTTGAAAAATTAAGTTCAGTTCAGTTCAGTTCACATCCATTAAAAAAGTCAGAATATCGGAAAAGCACGAATGGCTAGACATGTAGTTTAAAGGTGCATTCCTTCCAATGTATGAGATCTTTTACACCGCAAACAGATCTGCCCAGGCTTTTCATACATTTGATGAGAGCATTGCTCCACCTGGACACCTAATAATAATAATAATAATAATAATAATAATAATAATAATAATAATAATAATAATAATAATAATAATAATAATAATAATAATAATAATAATGTAAAGTACTTCTAGAGCGCATAAATCTAGGGTTAAACCCTGCTCAGAGCGCTTTACAATTTCAAAAATCAAGAGCATGACTGCTTCATTTGTATACAAGAGTAGGGGAGACCGGGGCTAGTCCGCCCCCGGGGCACATCCGTCTTTGTCTGTTTATTCTTACGTTTGCCACCTTTTAGTCATTCACACCATGTGGGAGTGGTGTCCCTTCTTCCCGCCATATCCTGCAGAAGTTCAGAGGTTGCGCGCCCATATATCGTGAGTACAGATCACAAAAAGTGTTTTTCTTCATTTTTGTAACATGAATGCATAGGAGTTGACTTAGGTTTTGATGCATTACCTCTGAGAACAAATACTTAGTCTTGGTGTCGAGTGAAAGTGCGTTAATTAAGGTCGAGTTCTGACAAAAGATTTGCTTCTTCCTTCCCATGTTGTGCTCGTTATCTGGCACTAGAGTTGCCTGCCCGTGCAGGGGCAAGTCCGCCAATTTGTCATGGGGCATGTTCGCCGTAAGCAGTATGTACAACAAATGTTCATGCGAATAATTATAAACACTGTCTGCACATTGATATCAGCTACACATTTGTCTTGATGTAAAATAAAAAAATCAGTCTTCTAGTTCATCAAACTCGCCAGTTATGCTACCAAAAGCATACAAGTAGCATAAAAGTAGGCGGACTAGCCCCGGTCTCCCCTAACGTAATTTTGTGTTACATTCTTTCGTATTTTGTCATTGGCATTTTTGAACCTAAATATTGAAGGGAATTAAAAAAGCTTTCCCACTAAAGCTTGCCCACTACTAGTCTTGTACCTACTATGGGATGAGAGCGGCGGACTTGCCCCACCCTCTAGGCGGACTTACCCCGACTTGGGGCAAGTTCGCCTACGTTAGGGTAGGTCTACTTAAAGCAGTATGTACAACAAATGTTCATGCGCACATAAAAACTGTCTGCACATTGATATCAGCTACACATTTGTCTTGATGTAAAATAAAAAAATCAGTCTTCTAGTTCATCAAACTCGGCAGTTATGCTACCAAAAGCATAAAAGTAGGCGGACTAGCCCCGGTCTCCCCTACTCTTGTTTTTCTTTGGCTGTTGTTGCTTTAGTGATTTTGCAGACTGAAATAATTATGTGTCACTTAGGATATATTAATTAATAGGATATTGATATTCAGAAAAAAAAGCACTTTGCACAAAAAGTAGAGCGGCGAAAGTATGTTCTCAAAGCCCGTTCTTAAGTAAGCCCGAAGTCGACTTCGCAAAGACTTCGCAAAGTCTTTTTACCGATAACGCAGTGCTAAAGCTTCGTGCGGCAAGCTTCGCGAAGTCTTTTTACCGATAACGCAGTGCTAAAGCTTCGTGCGGCAAGCTTCGCGAAGTCTTTTTACCGATAACGCAGTGCTAAAGCTTCGTGCGGCAAGCTTCGCGAAGTCTTTTTACCGATAACGCAGTGCTAAAGCTTCGTGCGGCAAGCTTCGCGAAGTATACTTTGCGTAATCAATTTCGCCCAGTTAAAGGACTGGCTTTACAAGTCTGGTCTGGAGCCGGTTTCATAGACTCGCGGGGCATGGTCACACTCATCCTGAATTCAGGTCAAAATTGAGTTACTCCCCAACGGGTCTCATTCTATCCCTGACAGGATGCCTTGGTTTTCTTTCTGTGGGTAAGAAATCGATTTTTTTAAATTATTTTTTTTTTTTTTTACATATTTAGATCTTTTCGTAATGTGTTATGGATATAAGCAGATTCGCGATCGTCGATAATGATTTTTCATGGTGTTGTGTAATTTTTAAATTACAAAGGAATTGATATGTAAGACAGTTTCAAGCGAGCTATCTTTTGCGGATGTATTTACTGTGCCAAACAACTCTAAAGTGTCACGTGATAATCAACTTTGGCTTCGGCGCGCGCCGGAGCAGACGAGTTTTTTCTGTAACCAGTTGAGAGTGATGCAACCATATATCACGGTCTCCTTCCGACAGCAGTCTCAAAATTTCGACTTGTTTTGACCTTCGAAGTCGGCCAATCTGCAATCATTTTCGTCTCGCGAACACTGATCTTAAATTTAGATCAGTGCTCGCGAAAAACATATGGGAGATAACTCTGTATTCTTGTTTTGATAGATTCGCGCAATAATTCAGCATGCTGTCAGAGAGAAACTGGCAATAACCGTGGACCGATGATTATCAGAATGGGTCACACTGACAATCGGACCACCTCATAGTCACCCGACTGCGGTTGTCCGAACGCGGTGCTGGGGAAGGGCAGCACTGTAAGCGGCCAACTCCACGTGCAAGGAGGCACAGGCGGCCCATTATCTGACAACTTTTTCATGAGACCCGATTTCGTCAGATTACTGCATTTTTTACACCCCCGGTATAGGGGTGTGTATAGGTTTCACTCGATGTGTTTGTGTTCGCAAGTAGATCTCAAGAATGAACGGACCGATCGTCACCAAACTTGGTGAACAGGTTCTATACATTCCTGAGACGGTCCTTACAAAAATTGGGACCAGTCAAACACACGGTTAGGGAGTTATTGGTGGATTAAAATTATACAAGACCTGGTATAGACGGACACCCCCGTTGGTCAAAGGGAAATAACCATTCTCACTGCCACCAACTGAGAAGGTTATTTCCCTTTGACGGGGGTGTAGTTCCTATCGGAGGAATTTCTTGTTTTTTACTGTGTTGCTGGGGCACCAAAGACTCCCTGATCCTAACCACCAGCTTTATTCAAGCTACAAAACTTGAAGTCTGACCTGAGGCCAACAATCCCGGAACGCCGAAGAAGAAGAAGAAGAAGCTGGACCATCATGAAACCTACCCCAGAACCGTGCTTGTGTACGCGATGCCGATGGCTTACTCAGTCGGGAAGGAATTTGCCTTTATTGTGTGTGCTGATATATTCCATAACGTGACGGTTTTCGCAATTCACTATTCTTTAGTTACTGGTTGTGTCTATCACTGCTAACACTCAATGAATAACTTGTCAACTCTTTACGGATTATTATTCGACTGATGAGAGTTAACGCAGGACACTGTCACGGCGTAACGAGAAACGCATACAAAGAAACAAAATACCGAGAAAGAAAAAGAAGAAAAAAAAAAGAAATGAGAAAAAGGCATTCACATAAAGAATAATTACAAGAGATATAGAAAAACTGAAAAGAAAGAGAAAGAAAAGCGGAAACATGGCAGCATAACGCAAACCCATTTCATTCATCACTCACCGACTGATAACCATGTGTAACACCGTAACGTCCTATCAGCAACCATCTCCCCTTCGCTGCCGACGATAGCCATTTCCATCATGGCGGGGGCAAAGGGCAGAGCACTCTCCATTCATACCTGTCAGTCCTCAGAGTTACCACTGACATCATGGCGCGCGGTCGGCTCGGAGGCGATGAGAGAAAGGAGGTATCTCGGTAATTCATTATCTTGCAGCTGCAGGTGTTGTAATTAACACCTCTGCTTGCCGTTGTGTCAGTCGCAGTTGCACTCGACAACACCGGTGCCTTCGGATGTGACACGCTAAGTGGGGATTTGTTAGAAACAGAGACCGACACTTTTCTGATGAACATCTCGGGCGGCTACAGATGTGCACTTTTATCATCAGGCAACCTCAAGGGAAAAAGGGGGAATGGGTTCTTCAAGTTCCGAAAAAAGTTTATATAAAAATGCAAATATTCACTTGTGCACACACTCTTCGTAAATTGGGAGAGAAAGCGAGAGAGAGAGAGAGAGAGAGAGAGAGTGAGAGAGAGAGAGAGAGAGAAAGAGAGCGAGAGAGAGAGAGAGAGAAAGAGAGAGACAGAGACAGAGACAGAGAGGGATAGATAGAGAGAGATAGAGGGAGAGAGAGAGAGATAGAGAGAGAGCCTATAGAGAGGGAGATAGGGAGAGCGAGAGAGAGAGACACACACAGAGAGATGGAGAGAGAGAGACAGATAGAGAGAGAGAGATGGAGAGAGAGAGATGGAGAGAGAGAGATGGAGAGAGAGACAGAGACAGAGAGAGAGAGAGAGAGAGAGGGAGGGGGAGAGACATACAGACAGACATACAGACAGACAGACAGACAGACAGAGAGAGAGAGAGAGAGAGAGAGAGAGAGAGAGAGAGTGAGCGATAGACAGACAGACAGACAGATAGACAGACAGACAGATAGAGAGAACGAGTTTTACTCTGTGAACCTTGGAGCACGTTTAAATTGCGTTCTATAAATTTACTGTGGTTGTCAATTAACTTGTATTCAGGTCAACCATAGGTATATGACCTTAACTATAAATGATTTCTGGGTCAATCTAATCCATTTCGTTGGAGGGTCGTTGGGGGGGGACTAATGGGGATGCAGCTGTCTCTGTTGTCTAGTTTCGGCTTTATTCATCAAATGTCTGGTACAGCCCGGACAATTATGTAAAGCAGTTCAAATGTTCAAATTTCATACTGTTAATTGGAGTGTTTCACTTTTGAACACACTTTTTGTAACCAGTGAACACTGTGCGAAATATTGTATAACTCTTTACTAGCAAATGTTCCACACATGGTAAACACAAATTCGGATTTACAATGTGTGGTGCTTTTGCCAGTAGAATTATTTAGTACTGATTCCACACAGTGTTCACAACTGGTTACACGATGGGTGTTGGAAAGTGGAACACTAACTTGAGTTTAGTGTAACTGCAGTGTGCAACATAACACTTGAGTTTAGTGTAACTGCAGTGTGCAAAATAACACTCAAACGAAGGAAGCCTGTTTTCACAATGAGCTTCTCAACAGGCTCGTCTACGATGCTTGCTGCTGATAATACAATCATTAACCACCACCACCACCACCACCCCCACAACCACTTCCACCGCAACAACAATGCCCTTAAAGCTGCAATGATATTGAACAAGACCAACCCCCCCCCTCCACCCCCTCCCCCCCCCCCCCCCGGCCGTCGAGTGACACAATATGTTTCACTTATTTCAATTAGTCGCTCAGACAGACTGTCGTTCCCCACAATGTCATATCAGTTCATATCCACTATTATAATTATACACAGAGCGTCATGATATCTGACATAAAATGTATGATGCATTTGTGTCCAAAATATTGACAACGATGCGGTTTGCATTCACATATGCGCCAATTACGTTTATAAAGCAGCGATATCATTCTGTCCAAAACAGAGAAACAGAAACAGACAAACATACAGAGTGAAACCTATACGCCGCTTTATTACATAAAGGCGGCGTAATGAATACTGAAAAAACAGCTTTGCCTATCAATAAAGGACACAGTTGGTTTGAAGGTACTGTACTTTTGTATGAACACGATCATAGTCAAAGCCACACATCTGTGCAGGCTGAACACAGGATAAGAGCGGTGGGGAACTAAATTATTACTTACGACAGTCACCGTTTTCAATTGCTTCGTGCGTCTCTCTACCCGTGTACATTGTACGTATGTTTCGTTTCGGCTATAAGCTTGAGGAAGTAGATATTTTAGAAAATATGAAATGCAAATGGCGACCGCAATTGATATTTTGCTGATATCGTCTTCCTCTAGCAGATAATCAAAATCAAACATATACGTACACGGGTAGTACATAAAACCGTAGACCAACTGTATGTTGCGGTAATACCCTCATCACGTAATAATTTAGTTGACAATCGCCTCAATGGTCCTGTATCTTTGTGTGGACACTCTCACATTCAAAGCCAAAGATCTGCCCAGGCTGAACTCAGGTTAAGAGCATCATTTAAAGGCACAGTCCTTCCCGTGCTAACGATTTGGTTCTGCATCTCACATCTGGTGAGAGTTGGATTAGACCATTATTCCTCTTGGAGACATAGCACAAATTGATAGTCTGACTGCTTTATGAGCAGAGTGGGATTTTTTTCTCAATATTTTTTTTTTCAATTACACCTTTGACAATCTGCTAAATTACTTCGGCAAAAAATGCCCACTCCACACAGAATGCGGCCAGACTATTGATGTTTGAGTATGTGTCCAAGTGGTAGGGATGACGTCATACTACCAGGCCGCTCTCCTCCACGATAAACACTTGTTTGGTTTGTTTAACGAATGCTCGACAGGAATCACAAATCAAAACTTGTTCATCTTCTCAAAACAACAACAACAACAATAACAGCAGCGACGACGACGACGACAACAACAACAACAACAACAACAGCAACAACAACAACAACAAGAACAACAACAACAACAACAACAACAACAACAACAACAACAACAACAACAACAACAACAACAACAACAACAACAACAACAACAACAACAACAATAACAATAACAACAACACAACAGCCACTAACACCCTACCTCCCCCCATACACACTACCAACAAGAACGACACCTCAACGACAACGACGACAACAACAACATCATCAACAACAACAACAACAACAACAACACCACCACCACCACCACCACCACCAACAACAACAACAACAACAACAACAACAACAACCATCACCACCACTTTCAACAACAAGAACGACGCCTCTTCACCTTGGCATGACTACCACCAGATGACATCACTGTTGATACGGCTTCATTCAGACAGGGATGAGATGCGTATCACAGGAAGAATTCCATCATTACTGCGCTACGCCTGACGAGGTGTTAATGAGTGTTCTTGTTTTCTTAAAAAGGCGTAACGGTCTTAACTGTACGTCTTGTTTCGTCACGAGGTCAGGGAAAGGACACGGGTCACCTCAGGTCAGCAAAGGTTGCTCATGGTCAGAATAAATGTGCGAGAAGGTTTTCAGGTTTTTTTCTTTTTAGTATTAACGGTAGATGATGATGTTGTATTACAACTTTTGGTCAAAATTAAAGCAAAAATATTAAAATAAAACTCCGTTAATGGTTAGTTTATGGGGCGTTAATCGATGACAAATTAAATTAAGCATTCATGAATAATCTCCATTTTTTTATATTTGAAGTGAAATTGACGACGAATAAACACAACTGACTTGTAATAATGGAGAAAGGAAGAAAATTGACTGAAGCTGATGCCAGTATTTAACAGAGAGAGAGAGAGAGAGAGAGAGAGAGAGAGAGAGAGAGAGAGAGAGAGAGAGAGAGAGAGAGAGAGAGAGAGAGAGGAGAGAGAGAGAGAGAGAGAGAGAGAGAGAGGGAGAGAGAGAGAGGGGGGATAGAGGGAGAGACAGAGACAGACAAACAAAACTCGACCCAAGATGACAACAAGAAACCGAAACCGAGGCGGCGATGACAGCGCAGATGACCATGCTTAACCACAGCGCGCATGGTCCAGCAAAGCTAGCGTTACTCTAACTGGTCAGTACAGGGCCGGAGGTCAGCCCAGGACAAGGGGAGAGGTTAATTACTCGTCGCTCATTAATTCTGCAACACGCGCGGACTGCAGACACTGCTGGACGCCTGACGGCCATCTGAGATTATGTCTGTCTTGGGAATTTGACCGACCGGTGTTATTTCGTGACGTGGCCGTTCCCTCAAGTTGCTTGCGGCTATCGGACACACAAATGTGGATGACGAATAATTATCATTACTGCGTAATAGGTGAAAAAGAATACGAAATACATCGTCTAGGCATTCATTTCATAGTTGTTCGTGTGTCCGTCCACTTTATAGACACTATATGAGTTGGGGTGAAAATGATTTTTTTGTTCTGGCTGAAATAGCGTTTTAATAACTTGTGTTTTGATGTATGCGTTTGGTGAAATGTAGATATTGAGAACTCTGCTTGCTGTTTAAATGATCTGATTGTGTTGTTTATCGTTTCTAAAACTGTGTAGTTAAGTTTTGAATTCTAATGTAAAGTTTCATGAAGATCTTGTCCGGTATGTTTTCCTTAATCGCTCTACAAACTATCACACATACACCATCACCCTCGTCTCGATTACCAAACTGAAAACAAACTACACTATATGTAAAAAAAAAAAGTCAACACTCAAGTCCTTAATGGCTAAAAACCGTAGGACTTTTAATATTAATTTTACTACTTGTAAAAAAAAAAAAAAATTACTCTCGAATAAAAAATCATGTCCCAATATAGGTCCCAGATACCCGAGAGAACGTTAAGCCTCATAGTCAGTCAGTGTAAAAAAAAAAAAAAAAAAAAAAAAAGATAGACAAAAAAGGAAAGAAGATAAAGATGGTGTAAAATTTCGACTGTTATCAATTTTGGCTCAGTCGAAAAAGGCAGATGATTAATACAAAAGGGACGTAATTGTAAGAAGAAGACGTTAGCCTGCATAAGAGGAAGGGAATGCCAAAAACAATGCGTGAAATCAAGGTCCATGACGTACATGTCTGATAAACAATGACTAAGTACTCAGGGTTCAAAAGGTCACAGTAATTCAGCCAGGTGTTAATTGGAATGTCGGATGTTTCGAGAGGTCTTGCATGTCCGTGCATTGATTACGCAAACTAAGTGCAAGTGACTTATTCCCTTCTTACTCTGTCTCGTTCCGCTTCATGTCACATTTCTTGCTCATGTGGTAGCTATTATACAAGGTATAGGAGAGAGAGAGCGAGAGAGAGAGAGAGAGAGAGAGAGAGAGAGAGAGAGAGAGAGAGAGAGAGAGAGAGAGAGAGCTAGAGAGAGAGAGAGCTAGAGAGAGAGAGAGAGCTAGAAAGAGAGAGAGAGCTAGAAAGAGAGAGAGAGCTAGAGAGAGAGAGAGAGCTAGAGAGAGAGAGCTAGAGAGAGAGAGAGAGAGAGAGAGAGAGAGAGAGAGAGAGAGAGAGAGAGAGAGAGAGAGAGAGAGAGAGAGAGAGAGAGAGAGAGAGAGAGAGATCCAGACAGACATACAGACACCGACAGACAGAGACAGAAAGACAGAGATTGAGAAAGATACGCAGGGGGGAAAAAATGTTACAAAAAAACAACAGAACAAATCAAATAAAAAAAATAAAAACTTACTTTCAATTAGGAAATTTGTCAAGGGAGAGCGAAAATTGTTCAGTATTTGCTTAAAAAAATATTGTTGATTTCTTTGATACTTGGGTAAAGTCTTATCAGTAAAGGATATTCCATAAATCTAACCCCCCCTCCCCCCTCCCAAAACTTAATAGTCTGAAAAGGCCTTGTCATCCCCCTCTATACTTTGCCACCCACGACCAGCTTCCCTCTCCTCATCTCGCACCCTACCCCCCCCCCCTCCGCCCCCACCCCCACATGTTTCTCCTGGAATACTGTGTGGCCTTCTATCCAAACGGTCAATGTCCCTAAGCAGATACTATCAGAGAGAACAATAACAACTTTTGGAAATTCACATGAAACAAATGAAGTTTTATTCACGTAAGCTATCGTCATTACTCCCCTTCACCTGGAGAATCCCTGCATGCCTGTACTTCAGGGAACAATCTGATGGACTATATCATTTAAAGGTACATGTACCTTCCTTCGCGTGCTGCTAACTCTTAAAGCCTCATATAGACTGGACGTTGTTGACTTCGCGGAGTCTTGTTCGCGAAGTTTTAGAACAGAATTGTCGGAACACAGACAAAGTCTCCGTGAAGTCAACACACACACACACTGTGACACACACACACTGTGAGACACACACACTGTGACACACACACACTGTGACACACACACACACACACCACACACACACACAGACACACACACACACACACACACACACACACACACACACACTGTGACACACACACACACACAGACACACACACACACACACAGCATCGTGTAAGGTTCACGAAAGACACGGGCTGACCGAGACAAAACAAGTCGCGTAAGGCGAAAATACAACATTTAGTCAAGTAGCTGTCGAACTCATATCCTGACCACGAACAGTGCCGGGAGAGAGATCTAGCGGCGATATGCGGGCTTCAATGAGCAGATTGTGGCATTGTATATTAAATGTAATGGCAGCGATGCAGAACAAGGTGAACAGGCCATTGCGGTCAATTCCATCACATGCTATGGAGAGGTCACTTCAGGACAGTGACTTTATTGTGAAAGCTTTAGTGTCTCGTACGGGTTCATTAATTATACACTGCGCTTTGAAGCCTGACAATAAAAACGGGTTTCGTGCACGAGGGAATACTACATATAAGTTACTGTACGGTTTAGCATCACAACGAACTGACCGTATTCACTTACTATTTATTTGTACACAAATGACAAGCGAATCTCGAATAAGCATCGTAAGTAATATACCAAAGCCATACAAAAAATAGAGTGCATTCACTGCACCTCCGTTAATTATCAGACACCAAATTATGCTATGCTTCTAGAGCAGAACCGGTTTTCAGTTTTAGTTTCACGAAGAAACTAGTATCTAACATCGACAACACTTTTTACAAGAAGTTCGTTGCCACAAAGTAAATGACAAAATTGCAAGTTTTGCCTTGTATCTTTAATATGAGAACTATGACACTTTTTCACAGGATGACTAAAGCACTATATTCGCCCCTTCTCCGTCAAACACAAGCGGGTAGTTACGAAAGAGACAAGACGTCAGACAATGATGGAGCAACCAGCCGCACACCTTGCTGTGGTGGCTGATCAAAGAAGATGACACGCGCAAACCGTATGACAAGTGTCTCTTTGCCAAAGTGATGGCATGCACAATGACTGAACAGGCAGAACCAACGCAATCATTAACATTTGCAATAGGAGGAAAGCCTCGAACATAACTTAAAACCGAGGTGAAACTTTGTCATCGTTGTTTCAAAAAGAGAAACATCAAAGACAGGTGTATTTGTGAATCCCGGTGCCACATGAACACTCCCGCGCACCCCGCCCACTTCTAGTCCGCTCCTTCTGGTAGTCAGCTACCAAACAAGCAAACCAACAAGCGAACAATCTGTCTACCTCATGTGTACAAACCTGACCCTATCATACAATATAATTATGCCAGTCCTTCACCACGTTCGACGTTTCTTGTGAATAACGGCAGTTGCAAATCCACGAGTCTGTCCTGTGGTTTGTGAACGTGAAAATATCGGGGGGAAAATCTTGAACTGGTCAGTCCTTCCGATTCTGATTGTATTTGACAGGCTGTTGTATCAAAACATAGATATTGCTTAGCCATTACAACTGAGATTGACCGATTGATATGACCAAGTGGCGGGTTTTGTTTGATGATTGTGTTTGCCGATCCCAGTTTATGAAATAACCAGCGTAATGACTGTGGATTTTTTCCTGTAGCCCTGCAGTTGCTATTTATCTTCGTTTCGTTCAATGTTTCAAAGTAAAACTAACTTCCCTCACCCCTTTTTAATTCAACTTCGTCATCATTCTGTTTCGCTACAAGCATGCACCCTTGCGGATACGACACCGATCTCATCTTTCAACACCTATACTGAGGCGACACCGAGTGAGGAGCATGCACTTTGTGGTCTGTGCTAGACTGTTCAGTTGAGTCAGCAATATGACATCAATCTTCCATCTTGTGCAGGGGAAAGATGTTTACATTTCCCATTCCCCCGGCCCTTTGACCCCCCCCCCCCCCCTGTCCCTTTTTTCTGCCTGCCATGCAGGTGCGAGCACCGATACACCGTCACTGAAGTGACCCCTAATCCCCGTGGCACGGTTTGGCAGCGTCAGGCGTTAACAGCTCGTGCTGCACGTATGGCTATCTACTAGTGCCAATGGTGAATAATTTTACCACTGAACAGATACAGACAGACAGACAGACAGACAGACAGACAGACAGACAGACAGACAGACACTGAGACAGACAGACAGGCATACATACAGACGCACACACGCACACAAGCAGGCAGGCAGGCAGGCACGCACGCATGCATGCACACAAACACACACACACACACGCACGCACACACGCACGCACG
>NC_090261.1:56082586-56085086 GCF_037325665.1 Littorina saxatilis | reverse complement strand
TTCTCCTGGCCCGACATCTCTGGGCCGCCCTTCTGTTCTGTTCCCTGCGTCGCTCCTTTCGCGTCATGTCCTCGCTGCAAGGCTGCACAAAATGCAGAAAGTTTTTCAATTTTGCAGCTTTTATTTATTTATTTATTTATTTATTTATTCATATATTTATATATTTATTTAACATCAATTTATTTATTGTTTAGCACTTTTTTTCAATCGTTAAATCACCAAAAAGGGAAAAGTAGAATTGATTTATATGCCATGTCATGTTATAAAAAGTTAAGAATTATATCTACCTCTGTAATTTTTGGGGGGGTTGGGATTGAGGTGGGTGGGGGGGGGGTATCTCCCAGACGTGCTTAGCTTTGAAAGAATAATATATACGTGTCATTTCTGACATTTGAAAACACCACAAAAATAAATTTTAACATGTTTTCCAGAAAAAATCAACATACACAGAAGACATTACTTAAAGCATATTAAAAGTAATCACAGCGGAAATCCTCGTTTGAGCTTCAACAGTGATTGTGTAGGACAGTTCGATTACTACTCTTACTTTGCACCACCCAACACCAAAACAAGAACAACGACAATAATGATTTAGACAGCTGATGGTAGGGTTCTTTATTCCCACGTAATGTTACGTAGGAATGAACGAGAACGATTATTTTGGAGATTTGATTTCCACATTGTAAAACAAGTTATTTTATATTTTATTTTTTCAACGGAACTAGTCTATGTGTATATATTGATGTAACAACCTGCATTCCTCTCTTTATTGTTCTTGTATTTTTTTGTATTTTTGTATTTTTTTTCTTTCCCCGTGGGGTTTCTAGAAATAAAATTTGACTTGACTTGACTTGACTTGACAGACTGAACTGCATTTTGTTAACAGATTTTGAATGAAAAACAAACTTTTGATTCACATTATCATCTTCAACAAGAAGTCACACGTAGAAGAGAGTTTACCTGCTTGGACTGAAAATCCGTGTCATAATGAACACCGGTTTCCGCTTCCGGTCCCTCGCTTTCGTCACTTCCGCTCGTCTCCAGCAGGCCCTGAGTGCCGGCGTGAGACACATCCTGGTCAGGCAGGAAATATTTCTCTGCAGGCTGCTCCAAGACCAGAAAGTTCTGTCCTGGCACCACAGAATACTGATGGTCTGGCAACATTTTGTCACTGCTCTGGTCGAAATAGGTTGACGGAGAAATCGTGAAGGTTGAAATCATCGCATTTGATGGAATAACTTCGTGGCTGTTTGTTTCGTTGTTCGCAATCATCAGTGCAGTGTGAGGGGAAGAAACGGCATCCATGTCAAAAGCGCTGTAGATTTTGTAAGGTGATGCATCGTGGTCGTTGTATTCAGCGAAATACATTTTGTTTTTGAACAGTTTACTTGTCTTTGTCACACCCTTTTGAACTAAACGCCGAGAAGCAGTAGTTCACATGCGACACAGAAACCACTTCCGTTAGCCGTGAATGTGAACTTCCGTGAATGTTTCGTTTTTGTCTTTGATTATAAAGGTTCCAATTTTTCACCTTTCTTGGTTTTGTATTCATATATTTTTCATATTCTTCACTTCCGTTAACCGCTCCAAAAAGTCGAAAACGTTTTGAATATGTTATTTCAAGCAGCGGGCGCTGTTTATTTTACGATCACAGTCTTTGTTGAGACATTCAACCAATTAAGAAGATAACCTCGTTACCATCGTCACAGAAGACACAAACTGAGACGGAATCTTACCATCGTGGTGTCATAAACACATTTTTCAGTGCTGCTTTTACAGAGCCTGGATTTGTTCAACCCAAAACGAAGTCAGTCCCGCTATATTGCGTTTTGAGCGGCAAACTTCCACATGAGATTGGTCATGGTTGCTTTGTCAAACCGTCTTTAGATGAGAGTGACGTTTGCATTTTTAAGAGGCCATCGCTTTTTGTCTTTGGCCTTTTTTGTCGACGTCGATGGTGTCAGCAGACAAAGATGTGGATTTACATTTAATTCATTATTAAGATCAGTGCAATCAATTTCGCGAACGAGATTGAAAAAAGTTGAGGTATAAGTGTGATGCTCGCTGATACGCAAAGTAGAAAAAGTAGAAACGCAGACAAACAGCAATAATAACAACAAACCAAACAGCAACAACAACGTAGACAAAAACAAAACAACACACACACACACACACACACACACACACACACACACACACACACACACACACACACACACACACACGAACACACGCACACACAAACGCACCTACGCACTTACACGCGCACGCACCCCGAAAAACAACAAGTATTACCAACTTCTATTGCACGAACAAATGTAAACACAATGCCTGCAAAAAGTTATGCAGCAATTGTCAAGCACATCGAAATGTCATCGGTTCAAGATTTTTAACTACAGAACCAGAAGCATGGTATTACACTTAGACCGAGCATATTTATATTTGTGTGAACCGCCACATGTTTTTTTCAGGACAGAACAATACTCCAAAACGAGTACGC
>NC_090261.1:56070086-56077586 GCF_037325665.1 Littorina saxatilis | reverse complement strand
TTAGCAGCCACTGTCACTAGTGAAGTTCGATTACGTGTACTGCATTGGAAAATATTGCAAAACATTTATCCAACTAATATTTTATTGTGTAAAATGAAAGTGAAGGCTGATAAAAACTGTACATATTGTAAGGATGAACTTGATGTATTGGAGCATTTTTTTTTGAATGCCCAACAGTGCTCAGGTTTTGGAAATATATTGAAATGTACATTTTAGTAAACATTGGCGAAAGAATTAGGTTGAATGTTACAGATGTGCTTTTTGGTATAAAAAGTAACAGCAAAAATATGAAGAAGATGAATCACATTATTTTAATCGCAAAGATGTGCGTAAGCATTTTAAAAAAAACCGATTCACGATTAACACTGGAAATTATTTTTGGAAATCATGTTGTTTTGAGATTTCGTTAGTCTGAAGTTTTATTACTTAAAAACAAATTATTGTTTATTTTCTTTGATATAAGGTAAAGACAGCCGGCGCATACATTATGATGCGAATATTGTTTTTAAAAAGATCAATATATGATAACATATGATCATTTTGATGCTACACATGTTGACACGTATATTTTTTTCACGTATGACTATTTTTAGTCCTTTTGTATAATGTAAAAGTTTTTCTGAACCGCATGTAAATGAGAGAGTATGTGTGCAAACAGAAAATAAAGTTACCATGTTTGTTATCTTGTGTTTTATTAATTGAATATAAAAAAATAAAAAAAACAACAACAACTCCTTCTCTCCCTGCTCTTTCTTCAGTTTCTCTCTCTCTATCTCCCCCCCCCCTCCATCCCACTTTCTGACCCCTCTATCCCTTTTTTACTCTGAATCCTCATCTACTTCTTCTCCTCCTCCTTCAGTCTTTTCCCCATCATTGCGTCATCGACTTCGAGCACCCTCTCCCATCCCAACCCTGTACCACCCCCACCCCCTGTATCTACACGGCATGATTGCTGAAAGCTTACCTGAATCACGCCTGTATCATCGTACGTGCGCACGCGCCCCGGGACACGTGGGTTCAGCGCGTGCTCGATCGGTTCACGGCAATTACAAGCCAGAGATGAGGGGCCGGTCTTATTAAGGACAATTAGTGCGTGTACACCAGTTGAAAGACGGACGACACTCTAAATTACATCGCGGCTTCACTCGGGCGGTTACGCCGAGATTTGTCGAATGCTGTCAGTCTACTTAGTTTGAACGGACTCTTTCGTTGGGTGTAGCGACATACCGTGAGCACGCCGAGTCTACTCTACCTTGATTAATGAATGATGGGTGAACTTTTGCGGAGAGCTGCATTGGATGTATGTGCGCGGGGGAGATGATAAAGATAGGGGTGTGTGTGTGTGTGGGGGGGGGGGGGGGGGGGTCTGAAGATTTGAGAAAACATGGGGTGTGGGTTGGGTTGAAGAGTAGGGGGGGGGGGGGGGAGGATGGGTTCATGGGTGTGACGACAGAACTATGATCCCATAGCGGTGTATTGCGGTGCAGAGGCAGGGTGAAAGGTTGGCAGGTACGTGTTTACATACCTGCCATTAGTTCATCTCAATCATGCTCAGTCGTTCTGCATGACACACTGCTAGCTTTCACACACTGTATGGCGATTATTTTCCTTGCTGTACTTTTGCAATTTTTTCTCTCCCTCATACCGATCTGTCTTTATCGAGGGTATGCTGGTCTATGCTGGTTGTATGTGCCTTTTGCCATGCACGGCACGTGGGGCGTTTAATTAGTAACAATACTTTTTACAAATTGTATGCTTGACCCATGATGGACATAAGATTTCTAATGTACAATACTTCTTTCAAATTATTGTTATATATATATTATTATGTGTGTATGTGTTTGCAGTTGAACTATGTGTCTATTATATATAATAATATAAACACACATTACACACATAACGGCACGCACATAAAACATATATGTGGGAATTCCATTTAATGTATTAGAAAATGCATGTGTTATGTAATCAGAGCTCTACTACCGAATGCACTTTTTCACCGCAGGGTTGAGGTTTCCATCGAGGTTTCGACTTCAACCAGTAAACGTTCTTCCTTGTCCACAAGGAAATTTTATTTTATTCAGTACACACAATGGAATTACTTTTTTTTTACTACAAGGTACAACGTGGTTTTGATCTTCATCGGACGGGCGCAGTGGCGTGGTGGTAAGACGTCGGCCTCCTAATCGAGAGGTCGTGAGTTCGAATCCCGGTCGCTGCCGCCTGGTGGGTTAAGAGTGGAGATTTTTTCGATCTCCCGGGTCAACTTATGTGCAGACCTGCTAGTGACTTAACCCCCTTCGTGTGTACACGCAAGCACAAGACCAAGTGCGCACGGAAAAGATCCTGTAATCCATGTCGGAAAGTTACGTTGTTGGAACGTTTGATTATTGACAAAGCAAAACGTTACTTTCACAGATGTTATAATCTTATATCGCGCGCGTATCTCCAGACTCGGACTCAAGGCGCAGGGATCTATTTATGCTGTGTGAGATGGAATTTTTTACACAATACATCACGCATTCACATCGGCCAGCAAATCGCAGCCATTTCGGCGCATATCCTACTTTTCACGGCCTATTATTCCAAGTCACACGGGTATTTTGGTGGACATTTTTTATCTATGCCTATACAATTTTGCCAGGAAAGACCCTCCTGATTTGGCCTATTATGGTCCGCTGGACCCGAAAAGCAATAGCTAGCTAACTAACTAACTAACTAACTAACCCTTTTGTCAATCGTGGGATCTTTAACGTGCACACCCCATTGTAGTGTACACGAAGGGACCTCGGTTTTTCGTCTCATCCGAAAGACTAGCACTTGAACCCACCACCTAGGTTAGGAAAGGGGGGAGAAAATTGCTAACAGATATATTGACCCAAGTGACTTTTAAGTGCACATACGTACAAACACTAATTAGACAAAACTTATCTGACAAAAATGCTCAGGCATTTGCAGGGAAGACACGCGAGGCAATGATTAAGGGCGAAATCTGTGAACGTAACGGTTTGTTTTGTCAATAATGAAACGTTCCAACAACATACCCTTTCTTGATTTGATTCTGAATTTTTGAACGTTGGCAGTCTATTTGTGATTGGATTTATGCAACTCATACTTTTTCACCTCAATGTTGACGTTTCATCTCCAGTTCACAGGGCTCAACTGGTGATTGTTACTTCTTTGCTTCATTGGCTTCAGTCGTATAAATCTCGAGTAGTCAAATGACATGTGTTGTGTTGTGTTAAACCATGGGTTGATCAGTGCATGTTCACACAAGGAACTTAGTCGATAAATATCGACAGGGGGCCGACAAATGGTTTAAATGGGAAATGTGTGTATATGGGTGTGGGTTTGAAACAAACAAACAAACAAACCCATGTGAACCCCGGGCCGCAGGCCTTCGATGTAGTGATTGAAAAAAAAGGATGTTCTCAAATGGTTCAATTCTCATTTGGTCTGATTCTCAAATGGTACCGGTATACTCCCCCCCCCCCCCTGGCCGCAGGCCTAGGAGTAAAATTTTATAGACACTGACCTTCTTCCCAGGGGTCATTGACCCAGTTTTAGCTATGAGAGGTGGTTCGCCCAGAGGCTGTAGAGTATACTGGGGCGGTCTCTTTGATGTCTTGAGAGGAAACTTGGCCAGGGTAGTACATGCACCAGAACTGGTGGACACCAAGGACAAACATGAAATCGAAGCAGTTTGCTTTCAGAGGGAACGGTCGTCAGCAACTCAAACTTCTCTGTTTTCTTTTTTTTTTTTAAATCTGACTTTCTTTGTGGCCCCCTGACTCCGCCCCCCTCCCTCTGTAAGGACCCCCCTCCACAAGGACCGATTTTTGTCAACATTTTAAAGGTCGCTAGAGAGGGGTTCCACTGTATGACCTAACCGCTACTGGCAGACGGCCTCAATCTTCACGCGCAAAGACGAGATTAATAGGTGCTCGGTTTTGGTATTTTGAATTACATTACATTAAACCTTTGTTGGGTTTCATGGTCATGGCAACAGCCATAATAATATTACATGATGTATAATATCATATTTTCAGCATATGTGAATTACATGTCATCATACTAAACTGTCATACATTTTTATTCCTACATTATTCTGATTGATCACAACCAAACCTACTATCATTGGACACATCCAAATGCAAGCGCCTGTTCTTGACAATTTCCCTCGGATCTAAATATAAAATCAGTGCAATTTCCTGGGTCGGGCTTTGCCACAGACACTCACGGTTTGGCCTGTAGGTAAAATGTACAATGTATTTTCTGATTTGTGCACAAAAGCTTTTTTTCTTTTTTCTTTTTTTTAACATAACAATGTTTAATGTCACTGTATGTTTAAAAGACCATGGTCATATTTGTAAAAAAAATGTTAAATTAGAAAATAAATAACATTTTGGTTCATGATTTTTCCTACACCTGTGCTAAAAATAAGAAATAAAAATGTCGGGTATATAAGTCACTCAAATACAGCTAGGTATGAATGGCTCGGTTTGAGTTTGTTGCAGTTGACCCTGCACAATGCGACATATCATGTTTTTGTTGAACAATTTTGACGTCACCCCTCCCATAGGGTGACGTATTTCACAACTTCCTGTGTTACACAAACTCTGTGATGACCAATTTTGACGTCACCCCTCCCATAGGGTGACGGATTTCACAACTTTCTACAGATGAACAATTTTGACGTCACCCCTCCCATAGGGTGACGGATGTCACAACTTCCTGTGTACACAAACTGATGACGTATTTCACAACAAAATGGCGCTGCCCATGGTCAACCTCGAAACTATCCGTATAGAATGGGGGCGTCCTCGCCCCCATAATAACAGAACCCGCCCCGCAGGTAATTTCTGTAACAGTACATTTGTATGTATAGCCAGTGCGTTTAATTGCACGTTCGTCAACTACTTGGGTGTTCATCTATACTGTCGTATGCGTATTTAGCTTCTTATTCATGCCGTTCCTTCTTCGTTGGACTACATATATTCACATAACGGAATCCGCCATCGCAGGTAATTTCTGTAACAGTGGATTTGTATGTATAGCCAGTGCGTTTAATTAAACGTTCGTCAACTAGTTGGGTGTTCATCTACACTGTCGTGTTAAGCTTCTTATTCTTGCCGCTCCTTCTTGGATAGAGTACATATTCACAAAACGCAATCCGCCCTCGCAGGCAATTTCTGTGACAGTGCACTTGCAACCTGTGTACGTGATGTTCGTTAATAAGCTGGGTGATCATCTTCACTGTCTCATTCAGGTTTTTACTGATGCGACTCCTTCTCCGTTAGAGTGTACATATTAACATAACGTAATCCGCCCTCGCAGGAAATGTCTGTGACAGTGCACTTGCAACCAGGGCACGTGACGTTCGTTAACACTGTCCTATTCAGCGTTTTGCTTATGCCACTCCTTCTGTGTTATATAGTCGTGACTTAGTGGTGAGGCCGCCCTAAAAAATACACATTTCACTCCAAACAAACGGTACTATCACAGAGACGGGATTGCATACGCTCTCTTTGACCAAAGGGTGGAAGTTTCAACTTCAAAGAGCAAGACTCAGCAAAGGAATGGGTGTTAACAAGCAAGGTTGATTAGTACATATTTACACATCCAGTCTTGGTCACATAGTGTGTGTGATTTTGCACCGGAGACCGGTTCACGATCGTGAACGAAGTGCAGTATACAATCTCACTGTAATCCGGTCAACTCACTTCTGAATCTATGCTCTCTTTTGGTTTAAACAACATTGTATTCAAATGCATGACATGAAACATGAAAATATGCAACTCGGACACCAGGGCCGGACTAGGCGAAGAGGAGGGGGGGGGGGGGGGGGGGGGTGCCAGTGGTGGCCCAGGGGGATGTCCCCCCTGGCGGCAGGGGCGGATCAGTTCATTTTATGGGGTTTTTTTTTCAAAAGTATATTGTGAAGATATGGGTGTGAAGGCGCGAAGCGCCGAGCCGACGGCGCAAAGCGCCTAGCTTGCTAGGGGGGTCCGGGGGCATGCCCCCCCCGGAAAATATTGAAAAAAAGATGCAAAATGGTGCAATCTGGTGCATTCTGAGGATGATCATTACCAGTTTCAGGCAGCAGATTTTGTCACTGATTAATACCCCAAAAATTGAAACTCAATGTAAAATAAAGAAATGCATACCTCATTCAATATTTTTATTTTTTGGCTGGGGGGGGGGGTCCGGAAACCCTAGAACCCCCCCCCCCTCGTTGTGCGGGTCAGGGGGCGAAGCCCCCTGAAGCTGATGGGTAGGTCATATTCTGAGATAGGAAAATGGTCGCTCCTTGCATGAAACGGCATAAAATAAGCAATAATAAAAAAAAAATTTAAATAAGTAAGGTACATGTTTAGGCTAGGGGGGGGGGGGGGGGTTGCGCAACCCCCATAACCCCCCCGGTAGTCCGGCCCTGGACACGAACTCAAACAAATGCTTATTTTACGTGAACACAACAATACTAAATTACACAAATGATGGTTGACATGACAATGATAAACCAGAAGAACAAATTGTGGCGGATGGGGAACTAAATCAAAACAGAGGATTCTTGGGACACCATGCATGCAGACTTGTTAATTCACACTCGCGGACTGATATGTCATCTTTGATGTAGAAATGTAAAGAAATGTTAATGATTACAGTCATGTTTACATTCCTACCTTCAGGTGATGTGAGTTCGTGCTTCTGAATCACGCTGCTAGCCATTGTGAACGAGTTGGTGTCAAAGTCCAAAATTAATGACGCGTGATCTCTGTATCGTACACTTTCACATGCAACAAGATTTAGTCCAAAACTAGGGCGTTGGATTCGCTTTTACGGGGTTTGAAAAGTGGGACACTTGTTGAGTCGCACTTATATTTACACGCCCTCTAGTTTGTGTCTTCGGTGGCACGTTTTGAACGTGTTGGCGGCCCCGCTAGTTCACTTAATTCCATTGTCATCAGCAGTTCTGAAACCTTGCATTCTGCATGTGTTGACAGTCAGTGATGAAATATTTCAAGTCCAAATTAGGAAGCCTTTAACGTTGAAAGCTTGAGAAGCACAAATGGGTGGATTAAAGTTTGATGAGTACATGTTTACAATCTTCGTTGTGGGTGTACACAATACAGTATGACCTACTTAAAGCCGGCGCACGTTGTGAACATATGGGCGGTAAGTTCTACTAGTACATGTTATTGTCTGCTGCACATACCCAGCGCTAATCCCGGCCCACACTAAGTCAATAACCTTAAACTGTTACAATTGACATGCTCTGGACTGAATCTCAACTACATTTGCGGTTTGAAGAACTGTGCAGGTTTCGGGCAAGCTTTTCAAACATTTTTTTTAAAAACATGTTTTACAGTCTAGAGACCAAGTGTTAGTGTCTGGCAATTGCCTCGCGAGTCCGAGAAAAATGTCCCTCTTTCTTTTTGCTGCGATGCCCGCAGAATATCTCCGTACGGTGGTGCCGCTCTCAGACACCTCATATATATA
>NC_090261.1:56059865-56069886 GCF_037325665.1 Littorina saxatilis | reverse complement strand
CAGAAACTGATGGGGTTATGGGTTGGAGACCCCCCGCGGGTTAGGGGGAAGAATTTACCCGATACTCCCCAGCATGTCACAAGAGGCGACTGACGGATTCTGTTTCTCCTTTTACCCTTGTTAAATGTTTCCGCTTGAAAAGAATATAGTCAATGTTTGTAAAGATTTTAGTCAAGCAGTATGTAAGAAATGTTAAGTCCTTTGTACTGGAAACTTGCATTCTCCCAGTAAGGTAATATATTGTACTACGTTGCAAGCCGCTGGAGCAATGTTTTGATAAGTGCTTTTGTGAACAAGAAACAATTGACAAGTGGCTCTATCCCATCTCCCCCCTTCCCCCGTCACGATATAACCTTCGTGGTTGAAAACGACGTTAAACACCAAATAAAGAAAGAAAGATGGGTTGGAGATTGATCCGAAACTGAGAACAGAGGAACCTCACCTCCCCTCCCACCACCGACTCTCAAAAACAGGGAAAAAGAAAAGAGTATAGGGAAAGAAGTGCAGGGAGACACGCGCTCAACACATAGAAGCACGTGGGCTAAGAGACAAAATGGACAGGGCAAATGTTGACACGAAACACGACCACACCGGCTTTTTGTGTGTAGGATGAGAGGCGATCCCCGATCTGTAACGATAGGGATCATGTCAAATCTGTAGCAACAATCATCGCGCTGATGTTCTTGAGAGAGAAAAAAAAGAAGAAAAAAAAAGTGGACGAATAGAATACACAACAGACAGATGTGTTATAAGGGGAGGGGGGGGGGGGGGGGGGGAAGAATTGGCAATATGGACAAAAAGAGAGTTGAGAAACCATAAGTCCTTAGGTTTTTGGTTAATACAATTAAAACAATGAATGGCAAAGTGTTCACAATTGCTCTGTCTGAAGTAAGCGTTATAAAAACAACATCAATTAACAAGTCGCGTACGGCGAAATTACTACATTTAGTCAAGCTGTGGAACTCACAGAATGAAACTGAACGTAGTCCGCCGCTAGTGCAAAAGGCAGTGAAAGTGACGAGCCTGTTTGGCGCCGTAGCGATTGCGCTGTGCTTTACTGTACCTCTCTTCGTTTTAACTTTCTGAGCGTTTTTTTCATCCAAACATATCATATGTATATGTTTTTGGAATCAGGAACCGACAAGGAATAAGATGAAATAGTTTTTAAAACGATTTTGGAAATTTAATTTTGATCATAATTTTTATATTTTTAATTTTCAGAGCTTGTTTTTAATCCAAATATAACATATGTATATGTTTTTGGAATCAGAAAATGACGAAGAATAAGATGAAATTGTTTTTGGATCGTTTAATAAAAAAATAATTTTAATTACAAGTTTCCGATTTTTAATGACCAAACTCACTCATTAGTTTTTAAGCCACCAAGCTGAAATGCAATACCAAACCACCAAGCTGAAATGCAATACCAAACCCCGGCCTTTGTCGAAGATTGCTTTGCCAAAATTTCAATCGATTTAATTGAAAAATGAGGGTGTGACAGTGCCGCCTCAACTTTTACAAAAAGCCGGATATGACGTCATCAAAGGTATTTATCGAAAAAAAGAAAAAAAAATCCGGGGATATCATACCCAGGAAGTCTCATGTCAAATTTCATAAAGATCGGTCCAGTAGTTTAGTCTGAATCGCTCTACACACACACACAGACAGACACACACACACACACACACACACACACACACACACACACACACACACACACACACACACACACACACACACACACACATACACCACGACCCTCGTCTCGATTCCCCCCTCTATGTTAAAACATTTAGTCAAAACTTGACTAAATGTAAAAATAGAACAACAAAACAAGAAAGGTAAGTTTTTGTAAAACGTTTGCATGACAAAAGACAAAACAAAATATGTTATTACTTTTATGGACTTTCCATAAAGATGGTGTGGAAGATATTTGACAGAATCTGGTCAAAACCTTCACAGTTCATACGACACAGCTTTGTAGAACATCAAACTACTTCAATTCTGCTTTATTTTGAAGGAGCCAAGAATCGTAACAAGTCGCGTAAGGCGAAATTACTACATTTAGTCAAGCTGTGGAACTCACAGAATGAAACTAAACGTAGTTCGCCGCTAGTGCAAAAGGCAGTGAAAGTGACGAGCCTGTTTGGCGCGGTAGCGGTTGCACTGTGCTTCATAGCACGCTTTACTGTACCTCTCTTTGCTTTAACTTTCTGAGCGTGTTTTTAATCCAAACATATCATATCTATATGTTTTTGGAATCAGGAACCGACAAGGAATAAGATGAAATAGGTTTTTTTAAACGATTTCGGAAATTTAATTTTAATCATAATTTTCATATTTTTAATTTGCAGAGCTTGTTTTTAATCCAAATATAACATTATTATATGTTTTTGGAATCAGAAAATGATGAAGAATAAGATGAACGTAAATTTGGATCGTTTTATAAAAAAACATTTTGTTTTTACAATATTCAGATTTTTAATGACCAAAGTCATTAATTAATTTTTAAGCCACCAAACTGAAATGCAATACCGAAGTCCGGCCTTTGTCGAAGATTGCTTGGCCGAAATTTCAATCAATTTGATTGAAAAATGAGAGTGTGACAGTGCCGCCTCAACTTTTACAAAAAGCCGGATATGACGTCATGAAAGACATTTATTGAAAAAAAGAAAAAAAGTCCGGGGATATCATTCCCAGGAACTCTCATGTCAAATTTCATAAAGATCGGTCCAGTAGTTTAGTCTGAATCGCTCTACACACACACAGAGACAGACAGACAGACAGACAGACAGACAGACAGACACACACACACACACACACACACACACACACACACACACACACACACACACATACACATACACCACGACCCTCGTCTCGATTCCCCCCTCTATGTTAAAACATTTAGTCAAAACTTGACTAAATGTAAAAATGGAAAGTTTTAAGTCCTTGGCCTTTGTCAGCCTCCCGCTCCCATCTTACCATCATTTAAATTGATATCGTTTTGGTCATTGTCGTTGTTGTCGTTGCCACATTTGGTTTACACATAAGTTTATTTTAACAAATTTTACAATCATGACATGTACACAAAGTTCACAGAAACAGCAACAAGCTAGAAGCTTATAGTGGTGTTCCCGCATGACAGTACAACATAAGGCGGTAACGGCTGAACAATTTGTCTCAACAAAGCAAATCTATTAATAACGTAATAAACGTTGCATAATGATTATAAAGAAAGACAGTAAAAGGAAGAAAGGAGGGAAAGAAGATGAATAAAAGAAGAGGGATGGGGGTAGGAGATGTGCAGAAGTTAAAGTTGTTGTCCGGCTTTTAGAGCATTTATTCTGGTTTGCCCAAAGCGGCCTGAACGTTCAATGAACGAGTGTACGGTGGAAAAAATGTTCCTGTTCAAATCTAAAGAATACTGTCTGTCTCCGTTTAAAAGGTGGGGGAGGTGAATTGTGTGATTAGGGAGGGTAGGTATAGTTTTTTGACGTGCTTCGCGATAATTTGGACAATCGAATATGAAGTGTTTTACGGATTCGGACGGGAATCCGCAGTCACAAGATGCATCTGCAGCAACGTGACGTCGTCTCACTAGATCGTTATTAAGATCACTTATATATAACCTGAGCTTACAATACATTATTTGTGACATGCGATCTCCAGAATAAAAATGACCACATTTGACGTTCTTTCGAGAGATTTTGGCGATAATAAGCTTGACCAAAACTGAAATCAAGAAGAAAATCAAGTAACAAAAAAGGCGAGATTATGGAATGTTTAATCATAATAAGCAAAAACGAAACTGGCCCTAGTACCTCGACCTATTTTGTTGACTTTTAAAGTGGACGAACAGAATACACGACAGACAGATAATTTTTATAAAGGGTGCATGATCACTAACTAAGCTTATGATGTTAATTGCTTCTTCGAAGATGGCAAAATTTGTTTTTATTCGGCTGAAGGTTTGGTTGACCAGGCGAAGGAGGATAGGAAAGATCGAGACAAGGTGGGAAGGGGAAGGGAAAGGGGAGGGGAGGGGAGGGGAGGGGGGTGGGGGTGGGAGGTGGTAGGTGGGAGGGGGGGAGGGGGGGCCCAGGGGGTGGAAGAAACAAGTAAAACCGTTGTAGAAACAAACGGCTGTCACTCGCCACTTTGCTGTGACAGTGATCACGAACCATTGTTTGCTGGCGGTGTTTTTTTCTTTCTCCTCTTCTTTTCTTTTCTTTCCCCCTCCTGCTATCCTCCCCTTGTCCCCCTGCAGCGTGTGCACTGCTCGTGCAAGCACCTGTTGACCTCACGCGCGCTGTGTCCCAGAGGTCAGGTCAAAGGTCGAGGATTGACACCCACCTTCCGTCCTTTTCTCTCTGCTTGCTGTTAGCAACAGTGTAAACATCAAACCCACAACTCCACGCTCAGTCTTGTGTTGTGAGGCAGAACACTGTACAATGGAGATCCTTTTGACAACGTACATTGAAAGATCGGCTTCAAAGAGATTGCGAAAAAAACACAACAAACATTTATGATTTTTGTTTGTTTACATAAACGGGACACTTCAAATCCCGCATCGGGTGTCAAAATCGCTATCCTCTGAGTCAGTGTGGATCCAGTACTTGCTGTTCCTTTCATCGCTTGATGCCGCGCAAAGTCTTTTAGGGCAAAATACATTTGTGCAGTCGCCACTACACTACATGCTGCGATAGGGATTATGACGAGCATTTCGCCTGTTTTCTTTTCATGCAACGTGTAGCGGGCTGGGCCGGAAAAAAAAAGAATTATCTCAATAATCTGCAGTGGCAGTGCGTCGTCTGTCCTGCTGGCGTTACATATAGGTGAGCGCCGGGCCTTACCATGCGTGTTACATGACTTGCACGTGCTTGATTTGACTCCGACGGCTCGATTCAGTGAAAGTTCACTTTTCAGGAACGCGGAGTTGAACGGTGAAAGAAGTGGCCAAAGTTTTCAGTGACTCTTCACAAATGTATGTCCGCTCACATGGCCATTAAAGCAAGGCAATAACAACCACTTCTTGCAAGAAAGTCTATGCGGCTGTGTCAAACGCGGAACAACTAACGCGGAAAAACTACAAGAAGAAGAAGAAGAAGAAGAAGAAGTGTGGTTATCCCAGCGAGACTGCTGAACATTACTTATTGCATTGTCCCTTGTATAGAGATGTAGAGGTTACATGCCGAGTCTCAGTGATTATTAAAAATAATGGTCGAAGTTAGCGGATCATGAAAAATGCGAGCTTTAGCGAGCTTTTTCATGACCGCGAACTGAGACCATTATTTTTTATAATCACTGAGACGAGGTGTGTAACCTCTTTATTCCTCCTTTCTTCAGTTATTCAAAGAAAAGAGGAGGTTTTTTGCGAAAGTTTGATCGAATCCTATTCTCTCAACCAGTCAACCTGCGCAGGCGATCGATTAATGCGCGGTTGTATAGTTCCGTGCAAATCATTCCATTCTGTTAACACTTCTTGTCAGTTTTCCTATTTTGGGCTAAAATCAAGTACACAGATATGCTGTTATTCTGCTGTGGCGGCAAAGGCAGATATTGTGTGTTCTGTATATGTTTTGGTATCGGTTAGGATAATGTTCTTTCGTCAAATGGGACTAGCAGACGAACTTTTGCACCCGTGTTCCAACGTTAAAAACTGTATGAAGTTAAGTTTTCTGGGGAAAATAGTGTATGAAACCGCTTTATGTTGTTTAAATTGATGAGATGTGTGCATTTGGTTGCGTGTGATCTGTTTATTAAATGAAATATTGTTGAAAACTGACCGTCGGATTGCAGTCTGTTGTCGAAGAAACTGAGTGAAAAGAAGGGGAACTACTCTGACTTGTCGCTAGACAAAGTATAAGTTACTTGCCTTGGGAAATTGCTTGTGATGAACGTCTGATCTAGATTCAGAAAACAACCGAACTCATGGATTTTATATGGAGATTCATGTGTTCAGGCCTGTAGTTGTTAATTTAAATGCGGTATGTTTGTATTGTTTGCTCCAGAGATGTATACTTCGTACATTAGAGCGTTCGGAACTTTTCAGTCGCAAAAAGTAGTACCGAAACAGAACAGCTTCTCAACCCATTGCACTATCGAGGATTCAGGCTGTTGCTGGGTCGTTATTTGTTTGGTTGCTGGGTCATTATCGAAAAATAACTACCCCTACAAGTTTACAGAGGTAAAGAAGCAGAGGGGGGAATAAATAAGATTATTGTCCATTGATAATTTGACAAATGATTATAAGTATATCGAAATATTACTGAAAGGCATCCCGCAATATTCACGAAATGTCAACCAGATATTCATAACTGTACAGGACTATATTAGACAGACGGGCAGGTTCCGTAAATGAGCCTCTATATTTCACTCATTACATTTATTAGACACTGTCATGCGACATGCTGACTGACAAATTTTTCCCCATAACCTCTCTCATGTTCTTTTGTTGTTTTCCGACTTATTAATTATGTCTCGATTTATGCGCAATGTAGTGACTTTTCCTCTGATCACAATACGCATTAACTTTGTGCGAGTGTCTTATGTGCACTTATTACAATTGAAAAATCTCCTCCTCGGGGCGGGGATATAGCTCAGTTGGTAGCGCGCTGGATTTGTATTCAGTTGGCCGCTGTCAGCGTGAGTTCGATCCCAGGTTCGGCGGAAATTTATTTCACAGAGTCAACTTTGTGTGCAGACTCTCTTCGGTGTCCGAACCTCCCCCCGTGTACACTACATTGAGTGTGCACGTTAAAGATCCCACGATTGACAAAAGGGTCTTTCCTGGCAAAATTGCTTAGGCACAGTTAATAATTGTCTACCTATACCCGTGTGACTTGGAATAATAGGCCGTGAAAGGTAAATATGCGCCGAAATGGCTGCAATCTACTGGCCGTATAAAATTTCATCTCACACGGCATCACTGCAGAGCGCCTAGAACTGTACCCACGGAATATGCGCGATATAAGACTCATTGATTGATTGATTGATTGAAATATTGGCGCTCCAAGTCTTCTTCTTCTTCTTCTTTTTCCCTTAAGCTAGCTACTAGCTAGCTGCCCTTTCCCCACCTCCTGTATCACCAACCCCTTCCCATCTTCTGCTTGTTTGCGTATCTGTTTTGTCTTTTGGTGTTTTTTTTCGTTTCCTGAAATGAGCTAATGTATTTATTCCGCCATCATGCTAACCTTTGTTTTGTAATTACTATGATTGCTTAAAATAAGCATTATATGCTTGAGTATGTAATCATCCATGCATTGTTCTTGTCATGATTAAAATTGAATAAAGTTTTGTTTAAAACAAGAAGAAGAAGAAGAAGAAGAAGAAGAAGAAGAAGAAGAACAACAACAACAACAACAACAACAACAACAACAACAACAACAACAACAACAACAACAACAATATGGTAATTCAACGCATGTACTTGCCCCCCGCGGGTTAGGGGGAGTCCCATATTGGTTGGGACGAGAAAGAATTTACCCGATGCTCCCCAGCATGTCGTAAGAGGCGACTAATGGATTCTGTTTCTCCTTTTACCCTTGTTAAGTGTTTCTTGTATAGAATATAGTCAATGTTTGTAAAGATTTTAGTCAAGCAGTATGTAAGAAATGTTAAGTCCTTTGTACTGGAAACTTGCATTCTCCCAGTAAGGTAATATATTGTACTACGTTGCAAGCCCCTGGGGCAAATTTTTGATTAGTGCTTTTGTGAACAAGAAACAATTGACAAGTGGCTCTATCCCATCACCCCCCTTCCCTCCGTCGCGATATAACCTTGAACGGTTGAAAACGACGTTAAACACCAAATAAAGAAAGAAAGAAAACGCATGGTGCTTCGATCACATTGCCCTTTCGTCCTCACAGCCAGTTTCCGGCCAGGCAGCTCGCCTCCAAAATCATTCAGTCCCTTTTCATAGAGCTCAGCGCACTGAGCCCGGCTCTCACGTACCGGGCTTAGCATGAACCGGCTACTGCCCCCACCACCACCACCATAAACCGGAGTTGGCAACTTCCTGTCCTTGCTCGGTCATTGACCGTGCTGTGGTATTGCCCACATGTAAAACAAGTTTAAAAAAAAATATTTTGTTTGTTATCAGAAACATATGTATATTTGAATAAAAACATATGGGCAATTCCACTTAAAAAATATCTGTAACTTTTTGTGTTCAGTTTACCATGCATAGTGAATACACCCTTTGCTCTTATGTTGCATAATTATGTTGGTTACTGATTAGCGCTTAGCTGGCTTGCCTGGATGCCAGGTTTCTTCAAGAAGCAGTGACTCTGGGTCTGCAAGTGTGTCGTGGAGCAGGCTTTGATGCTGAAGTCGTCACGTCCCCACAGCTGTGCAACGGTAAGCTGGAAATGGAACATAGCCTACAAACCTATATCCTCCGTACTCCTCCCGCCTTATGCCCCTCCATTTATCTGGGGGATGGGGCGGGGGGCGGGGGGCGGGGGGCTCCATTCCCTTGTATTCTCCTCTCTGTATGGTTTTGCGTTCTGGAACATCTCTACGTGTCAATGCGTTTTAATGGCCGGGTGATCTGTGATCTGATCATGTGGCACGATCTCACTGTGAAGCAGTCGTGTGACGTTCACTTAGGCCTGACCGGAACATGACACTGATGACACTCGCAAGCACAGACACCATCATCTTGAACACGAGACACCATGACCTGGACACGGTAGTATATGAGCGTGTTGCGCACGAGCACACAGACAGACAGACAGACAGACAGACAGACAGACAGACACACGCGCGTATATACGCAAGCAAGCACACACACACACACGCAATCACACACACACACACCCACACGCAATCACACACACACACCCACACTCACCCACACACACAAGCCGGGCACACGTGTACCTGCATGAAGAACACACAACGCTTTCAACACGAAAGTTTACAGATAACTATGCTCCCCCCCCCCCCACCCTACAAACACTCATGACGCTGAGAACAGAGAGACTCGCGTTCTTCTCGACCCCCCCCCCCTCTTTTTTTCTCTCTCTCCGTACTTTCCAGCCCAGCATACAGCTGTCAGAGACATTACATGGGTTCACATTTCAATCACAATCTGAACCACAAACGCTGAACGCTAATCTTCAAACGTTACCTAACCCAAAACATGGGGCAAAGCAAAGTAAAAACAACAAAAACCAAGAAAAAGCATCCTCCACTACAAAAAAAAAACACACACACAAAAAAACATGCAAGAGAGACACAAAAAGACACCCAAAAAACCTTCCTCAAATAACAGCTTTTCACAAGTACAAAAAAAATATAAAACAAATCTACCTTTACTCGAATAAACTATCATAACGGAAACAGCAGGCACAGTTGTAGGTACAGCCTTCAATTACCCTCCGTTTACCCTCAAAAGACCATGGAGCCGTGCACTTCCTCCCCCCCCCCCCCCACTGGCGTAGTAAATCCGACGATCGTTTTATGTGTCACGCATGAGCTTCAGACCGGCCGTGGACGTTTGACGACAACCGGAAATGGGTTTCCGTTCCGTGCTTTTTTGTTTACTGAGCACTCACAGTGGAAGTGAAATGAAGGATGAAGTATCAAACGGATAGACTGTCGTCAGTTCGGAAGCTTGGATTAATTGTGATACATGATCACACCGCAATATCTTTGGTCACACTGACTGCGGGAATGAAGAATTAATCGCACAAACGATCTTGTCTGTTGTCACACTGAGAGTGTGTACTCCTTGTGAGGAATATGCAGGACTTTGCAATTGCACGTAGGGTGGCAGGAAGAGAGAAAAGCAGTGGGGAGCAGAAGCCGGAGGGGGTAGGGGGTAGGGTAAAGGGAGGAAGAGGAAGAGGAAGAGAGGGTTCAAACGCTTCTACGATCAAGGTTAATCGAATAAAATCCGACCTTGACACTGCAACGTTGGTCAAAGACAAAACATGTATATATACGATTTTGTCGTATACATATATATATATCTATGTTTAGTCTTTGACTATAATACCTATGGCATGAGTGA
>NC_090261.1:56049865-56054865 GCF_037325665.1 Littorina saxatilis | reverse complement strand
CACACACACACACACACACACACATATATATATATATATCTCTGTGTCTTTCTCCGTACCACCCCGCTTCACTTAGTGAGTACTCTCACCAGACCTCCACCGACCCCCACGGATGTAGGCGTATTTTTCTTTACCACATTTAATACAGTTCTACACCCAATCAAGAAAGCAACACTATTCCCGCCTAATAGTTCAATGTTGTTCACTGTAAATCAGTTAGCTAATCGTCCACAGAGCACCCGATTTCTCCGCGGTTTTGGATTGGATTGGATTGGATAAGATTTACAGTCCAGTGAGGTTACCCTCATGGAAATTCGGGCTGCTTTCTCCCCGGGGAAAGCGAGCTGCCATACATACGGCGCTACCCATATTTTTTTTTTCCTGCATGCGTGTATTCATGTTTCCTGAGACTTAATGCCGTGTGAGATGGACTTTTTTTTACTTTATTCCACGTCCCACGGGTATTTGATGGACATTTTTTATCTATGCCTATACAATTTTGCCAGGAAAGACCCTTTTGTCAATCGTGGGATCTTTAACGTGCACACCCCAATGTAGTGTACACGAAGGGACCTCGGTTTTTCGTCTCATCCGAAAGACTAGCACTTGAACCCACCACCTAGGTTAGGAAAGGGGGGGAGAAAATTGCGGCCTGACCCAGGCCTGAACACGCAACCTCTCGCTTCCGAGCGCAAGTGCGTTACCACTCGGCCACCCAGTCCTGTAGTTTCCTATCCAGGATAATCCTTGCGTGGGTGACACGGGAGTGAGTTTTTAAAGGGGTACTATCTGCCTATATCATGTTGTCTGGTATTGTATTGCATTGTATTGTAGGGGAAGGGCTCCTAATATGGACCGGCTCCTAATATGGACCACCTTCTGTTCTGACAAACTAACGGCGCTAGAGCGCACAAAAAAAAATGTATTCGCTGTATTCACCCTCTCTGAATAACGTGCACATGTCAAAACAGTTGCAGAAACAGAAATCTTAAAACCGTTAGGCTTTTTCTCTTTTTTTCACTTTTGGCAGCGTTAATTCACTCTAAATTTGCCGCCTAAAACGGACTCGTTTCTATCCACAGCCAAAGCTTTTATCACACAAAAATTGCTATATATGACAGCTAAAACCGTACTTGTTACATTTTAGCAGTGTTGACCCTGAGTTTGTACTGCAAACAAAAACTAATAGCAAAAACCTCAAAGTATGTGCGAGTCCCCTAATATGGACCACCTTCCACAAATCGAAGAAAATAAAAGCTAAAGGCTATTTTCATTAATTCATTAAGAAGCTTGTTGGAAATAACCTATAACTAGCGCTCGAGATTTTTAAAAAATGCAACAAAAAGTCTTCTTTTCGTGGAAGTTAATAATTTCACTTATTTTCACTCTGTTTTTGATAAGCTTCTTTAGTTTCTTGGTGCGCTTCAAATAATGCTCTCATCAACCCGAAACAGATAAATCTAGAGCATATTTTAATTAGGCTGACTTGTACACCAAGTTGTATCATGTTATTTTGAAATATAGGGGGCTTTTTACAGTGATTCGTGAAGGCCGCTTCACTGGTCCATATTAGGCGCCCAGATTTTTTTCTGAATTTAATTTTTGCTGAATGTCTATCAAAGCTATTTCACTCTAATTAGGCCTAACGGTTAATGTAAGAGAGAAGGACTACCAAACACAAAATAAAACTTCTTCGCAAGAAAACAAGCTAGTTATCAGCATGAAACAAAAAGTGGTCCATATTAGGAGCCTTTCCCCTATTGCATTTTATTGTCTTGTCTTGTCTTGTATCGTATTGTATTGTATGCACACTTGGTGCATACTTTGCGTCACGGCATGAGGCAGTTTTTGCGACAAACTCCTTTTCAACCTTATCTCACTCGTGACAAGTGACTGCGCATGCAACGCGCTTTCTCTGTCTGCCTCCCCTCTCTCTCTCTCTCTCTCTCTCTGACGGTCTGCCTTCCCCTCCCTCTCTCGTTTCAGATCGCCGTTTTCCCTTGCTTGCATGGCTCGGCAGAAAGTATATAATGTGTATACTTTCTGCCGAGCCATGCAAGCAAGGGAAAACGGCGATCTGAAACGAGAGAGAGAGAGAGAGAGAGAGAGAGAGAGAGAGAGAGAGAGAGAGAGAGAGAGAGAGAGAGAGAGAGAGAACTCAGGAACTCAGGAAATTTAATGCGAGGCCACCGGCATATACGCATGGGGGTTTACAAAAGACACAGGAAAAAATAGGAATAAAAATCCACAACAAAATTTCATGGTTGTACAGAAACAAGAGAAATGTATATCGTGGCACGAAAATTTACAAATTTTGTCTCAAAGTATCAGTCATAGCAACAATTGCCTGTTTGAAATTTCTTCATCACGTGTTTTCATGGCATAATAACAATACATGGCTACAGCTCTATTAATGTATATACTCTCATTTTGTAGCAGAAAAATCAAGGGTGGTACATGTACATTGTCAGTGAAATATTTCAAAATATATTTTACATCAGGTGTGTTTTTGTCATGTGCTTGTGTGTCTTGTTTGTTTGCATTGTCATAGCCTTGGCCACGCCCCTATTCGCTGTTTCCTGCACGGGTGGGAGTTCCACGAACGTTGCGAATGTAGGCCGAGTACCCACCACCTTCACTATCGCCACCCAATGTCATGTCTTTGTGGCCCCGCCGATTGGCTGAGCGGGTCACACGCTTATCTCTGGCGTCACTCTGCCCAGAATTCCGACCGGAAGTTTCTTCAGTGTCACGGCTGTGACCCTGAGTGTCACTGACGTCACGCTCTATTTCTACTTCGCTGATTGGTTGACGTTCCTCGTGATCAGGGGGCGTCTCCGAGTCGGTGTTTGTCAACAAACCGGGGCCACCCGGCCGGCGGTTGTCAGCACGGCGATCATCGTTGTTTCTGGGGTTGTCATGGAAGCGTAGCTTGCCGTTTGTGTAGTAGGCCGTCTTCCCCTCCTCCCTCAGCTGTTTCAGCTTCTGGGTCTGCCGTCTGGTGAGATCTTGGGCCGCTCTCAGGTTGTCGTGCTCCATGTCGCTTCGTGCCTCACGGTCTTTCATGAGACGCATCGCATCGCCCCAACGTTGGAACTTGGCAATGATAGGGCGGGGGTTGGGATTCTTGGGGTTGGGTTTGCCGAGGCGATGCGCTCGCTCGATGACGTCAGGCTCCCACTGCTTCTGAGGAATGTAGGTGTCAAGAACGTTTTTCACTGCAACAACACAGTCAGCATCGGTGTCGCCAACTTCTTCTGGTATTCCGAAAAACTTGACGTTGTTGCGACGGGAAAACCCCTCCAGCCTGTCAACCTCTGCCTCGAGGCTAGTCACCACACGATACAGATCGTCTTGTTGTGAGGAGAGGTTGGAGATCGACTGTTCGTTCTTCTTGAGGGACTTTTTCATTGTCTCTTGCTCATCCCCAAATTTCTTCATCAATGTCTCTTGTTTTCTAAGCATGTCTTCTTGTCGTTTGAGAAAGTCCGCCTGTGTTTGCATGGTTGCCAGAACGACATCCAGCTTCTGCTGCACCGACTGCTCTAAGTGTTTGATGCTATCTGCCACTGCAGTTGACTCCGCACCACCACCACTACTTTCGCTACTGCCACTGACAGCAGGCCCAGGGTTTTCCTCTACATCATTGCTCAATCTCAAGCGTCGTATCGCGAAGGCAATCACTGCCAGGCACAAAGATGGCGCGTGCTGCGCGTGCGGAAAGGTCACCGCCATCGGTGACAGGTGTACAAGGTCATCGCTTGGCACTGACAAATGGCCAGTCACTGTTGACGAATTATAAGTCACAGTTCCCAGGGGTGGGAATGGCGTACTAAAAGCACTTTCCGCAACATCTTTGAAGCAGCACACGATGTTCGCAAGAAAAACAAGGCATCCCCAAGTAATGCACACGTCGCTGACACTGATTTCAGAACTGTCACCATACACGGGCTGAGCACGAAGCCGGTTCAAGAAATGTTTTGCCACACAAGCCAAATGAAAACGACCAATACTGGCCCTCCAAAGTCCTACCTCAATCATTTTCAGTAAATTTCTGCACACAATCACTTTAGACTTTCACTTGTATAGTTCTGGAGACTCAAACTTTGATATAGCCACTTTGAACTTGAAAAATATCCATCTTGTCTGCACTGTAAACATTTTTCCCTCCTGCGCCATTCGTGGTCGACCTTGACCCCCCAGAGAGAGAGAGAGAGAGAGAGAGAGAGAGAGAGAGAGAGAGAGAGAGAGAGACAGAGCGGAATAGAAAGAAAACAAGTCGCGTAAGGCGAAAATACAATATTTAGTCAAGTAGCTGCCATTTTTCAGCAAGACCGTATACTCGTAGCATCGTCAGTCCACCGCTCATGGCAGCCAAAGGCAGTGAAATTGACAAGAAGAGCGGGGTAGTAGTTGCGCTAAGGCCAAAAAAAAAAAATTGTCTGTTTAGGGTAACCCGACCGACCCTATCGATTTGGCGCCGACCCAAAAACTTTTTTTTGATTTAAAAAAAAAACAAGTCGCGTAAGGCGAAAATACAATATTTAGTCAAGTAGCTGTCGAACTCACAGAATGAAACTGAACGCAACGCAACGCAGCAAGACCGTATACTCGTAGCATCGTCACTCCACCGCCCGTGGCAAAGGCAGTGCACGTGGAATGGACAAGAAGAGCGGGGTATTCGTTGCGCTGAGAAGGATAGCACGCTTTTCTGTACCTCTCTTCGTTTTAACTTTCTGAGCGTGTTTTTAATCCAAACATATCATATCTATATATTTTTGGAATCAGGAACCGACAAGGAATAAGATGAAAGTGTTTTTAAATTGATTTCGGGGAAAAAAATTTGATAATAATTTTTATATATTTAATTTTCAGAGCTTGTTTTTAATCCGAATATAACATATTTATATGTTTTTGGAATCGGCAAGTGATGGAGAATAAGATAAACGTAAATTTGGATCGTTTTATAAATTTTTATTTTTTTTTACAATTTTCAGATT
>NC_090261.1:55962365-56044865 GCF_037325665.1 Littorina saxatilis | reverse complement strand
GTCAGGCCTTGTTTATATCCCATAAACTCCACACTGACTGTCCCCTTACTCTCTAAAATACTGCTAATGAAACTTTGGACCCTATCTTCCACTCATGTATGTAATTCGTGGTGAAAAATGATGATTTGACTTAGATATTTGCTTCGTCGCAAAATCTAACTTTTCTCATTCAAGGGACGTAACAACTCGGTGTGTTTTCGAGTGTATTGAATTTTGGGGTAAAATCTGTCGGATTTCATCCTAAATCTGCTTTACTAATAAGAACTTGATATTCTTTTCTCCCTCTACATCATTGTACCACTTGAAATTGTCAAGGAAGCATTCAGTCTAGAGTCTATTTTGGCAGAAGCCCGACTGACGTCCTACCCATAGCCGCATGAGTTTCGGAAGAAATAATGATTAACTTCGAAGCGATTTCGGATAAAACTCGGCAAGGTTCTGCTTCTGCGATGAAACTGAAAACATCGAGAGTTGCAAGTAAAATTCCAAACACCTTATTGCCAGCTGATCGTAATCACTATACTTGATGTTTCATTTTATGGTCAGAAGAAAGCGACGACCGTTGTGACGACTGATCCAGGAAACATAAACCTGTCCGATCGGTTCTGATCTGTTGGGTTGTACGTTTTATGGTCAGAGGAAAGCGATGACCGTTGTGACGACTGATCCAGGAAGAATAAAACCGTCTGTGGGTTAATTGAGGTCTGTCGAGTTGTATGTTCTGTAGTACATGACTCCATGACAGCAACGACCGTTTTGACGACTGATAAAAGAAGAATACAACTGTCCGATGGATAGGGATCTGTTGGGTTGTACGTGTTCTGGCACAAGACGGCAACGACTGTTTCGACGACTGATCCAGGAAGAATAAAACCGTCTGATGGGTTAAGGTCTGTTGAGTTGTATATTCTGTAACCAGAAGACGGCGACGAGCGTTACGGCCATCCAGGAAGCGGTACAGAGATGTGGGAGCTTTGGGGTTGTGCAGCCTAGAGCCAAAAGACAATGACCAGCGCTGGTAGCAGTATCGCCAGACCGCCACTGGCTACCACCGCCACTCCACTTATAGTGGATACTGCAGTAGTAGTAGTAGTACTAGTAGTAGTACTAGTAGTAGTACTAGTAGTCATTTCACAGGTAATCTTTCTTTCCTTCATTACGCCTTCCACTGCCAGGTCCGGCCAATCACATTTATTTTTTTCGGCGCACGCTTTATATTTCTCATACGCCGCGCATTGTTTAGTCTGGCTTGCCGTCTTGAGGTTATTGATGTCACCCAGCTCGCTCAGGCAATATATGCACAGACCAGAAGCGAACATTTGTGCATTGGTTAGCAGCACTAACAGTGCAAGGCCTATCTTCGCCTCTCTACCTCCCATGCTCACGTACAACTGAGGAACAGTGGTGAGAGGGTGGGGGACAAGTCACCAAGTCCTTATATTGTGCTGCAGACTGTACAACGCGATGAAGCTCAAACTCAGTGTCACCAGGAACAAAGCACAATAGGTTTGGTCTACGCGCTTAGTTAAACGGACTCTTTTAGTTTTATAGTCGATGGTCGCTTTTCTTCTTTTGCCCGGTCTTGCTCTCTTGTAAAAACGCCCAAGCCTCTGTAATTGATGTCACAGCTTGAAAACCGATTAAACTGTTAAGCATTAATTGAAGAACACGAATTTCGGGCCAGATTGTACCAGCAGGCTTTTCGCACAGACTGTAAAGACCACTGCCTTGTGAAAGGTTCTGAACCAACTCAGAACTAAAAGCGTACAGTGTTGGCCGGTTTGTACGTTGATATTGCGCAGGCGATAATTATACTGGTGTAGCAACGACTGAACGAGACCGAGCGGCTGTTTCCTCCACTGAGGTCACGTGGATGAAAAGCAACGGCGTTTCCAGGGTTATCTGTGACTGTGATGCTTTATACGGTTTCAGGGTTGTTGCCGGAAACCAGCAGCAGAGAACAGTGGTTGCAGCTTTCCCCTTCCAGCGCACTCAGCGACCAAACCGTGACAACGACAAGCTGCCGATCTTCACGGTTCTTTTCTGACTGGGTGATTATATCAGTCACTGGAGGCTTCTATAGCTTGGTTTCGCTGGACCTTCGTGCGAAGTTAGGTTGAAGATTGACAATTAAATGCCAACCTTCCAGTTCTTCTTTTGACCAACTGCAGGGCTATAGAGTGCTGAGACCGTTTCCTCAACCAGAGAGACGTCCTGAAGGTTTCTGGTTTGATGCGTGTCTCTTTGGCAAGGGAGCTTACGTAATCGATGTACGTCATGGATTTTATTGACGTGGTGAATTTCGTCTTTCTGCTTGGGTTTGGGTTTGGTGGCCGCCATTATTTGTCTCGGCTTTCCCCGTTTTGCTCACCAAGCCTACTAGTACTAGTAGGGGAAGGGCTCCTAATATGGACCACTTTTTGTTTCATGCTGATAACTAGCTTGTTTTTTTGCGAAGAAGTTTTATTTTGTGTTTGGTAGTCCTTCTCTCTTAGGCTAACCGTCAGGCCTAATTAGAGTGAAATAGCTTTGATAGACATTCAGCAAAAATTAAATACAGAAAAAAATCACAAATGGTCCATATTAGGAGCCTGGGCGCCTAATATGGACCAGTGAAGCGGCCTTCACGAATCACTGTAAAAAGCCCACTATACTTCAAAATAACATGAACACTAATTAAAATATGCTTTAGATTGATCTGTTTTGGGTTGATCAGAGCATTATTTGAAGCACGCCAGGAAACTAAAGAAGCTTATTAAAAACAGAGTGAAAATAAGTGAAATTATCAACTTCCACGAAAAGAAGACTTTTTGTTATATTTTTTTTAAATCTCGAGGGCTAGTTATAGGTTATTTCCAGCAAGCTTCTTAATGAATTAATGAAAATAGCCTTTAGCTTTTATTTTCTTCGATTTGTTGAAGGTGGTCCATATTAGGGGACTCGCACATACTTTAAAAAGTTGCTATTATTTTTTGTTTGCAGTTGAAACTCGGGGTCAACACTGCTAAAATGTAACAAATACGGACTTATCTGTCATATATAGCAATTTTTGTGTGATAAAAGCTTTGGCTGTGGACAGAAACGAGTCCGTTTTAGGCGGCAAATTTAGAGTGAACTCTGCCAAAACTGAAAAAAAGAGAAAAAGCCTAACGGTTTTGAGGTTTGTGTTTCTGCAACTATTTTGACATGTGCAAATTATCCAGAGAGGGTGAATACAGTGAATAAAACTTTTTTGAGCGCTCTAGCGCCGTTTGTTTGTCAGAGCAGGAGGTGGTGCATATTAGGAGCCGGTCCATATTAGGAGCCCTTCCCCTACTAGAAACAAGAACGCATTCAGCGTGATTAATTATTCAGTCAAGCGAATGCACGGAAGCATGCTTGCTTCTCCTTCACCTTGACTTGAGAACACACACTCACACACAAACACAAACACAGACAGACTGACGGAGCACACGCGCGCGAAGGAGAGAGAGAGAGAGAGAGAGAGAGAGAGAGAGAGAGAGAGAGAGAGAGAGAGAGAGAGAGAGAGAGAGAGAGAGAGAGAGAGAGAGAGAGAGAGAGAGAGAGAGAGAGAGAGACAGACAGAGACAGAGACAGAGAGACAGAGACAGAGACAGACAGAGCTGTGTATATTGTAGTTTGTCTAGATCTACTTTTGAAGAAGGGATCAAACAACTTTGGCTGATTTCCGGAGTTAGTGCGCTTTGCGAGAAGAGCTTCCAAACATATCTGTGTTCACGCCATTTTTGTTTTTATCCACGACTTGCAAGAACCCAGCATAATTGACAGACCCAAGGTGAAGGCCATACAATGTTAATCGGTTCAGCTTTCGCGATACACAAAATATCGATATTCGAATGCCTATTAAAGTTACCTGTTAAAGTGCTTTGACGATCGCGTCTCCGAAAACACAAGTAAGAGCTGGAACCTTCTACATGGACTGGGTGGCCGAGTGGTAACGCACTTGCGCTCGGAAGCGAGAGGTTGCGAGTTCGACCCTGGGTCAGGGCGTTAGCAATTTTCTCCCCCCTTTCCTAACCTAGGTGGTGGGTTCAAGTGCAAGTCTTTCGGATGAGACGAAAAACCGAGGTCCCTTCGTGTACACTACATTGGGGTGTGCACGTTAAAGATCCCACGATTGACAAAATGGTCTTTCCTGGCAAAATTGTATAGGCATAGATAAAAATGTCCACCAAAATACCCGTGTGACTTGGAATAATAGGCCGTGAAAAGTAGGATATGCGCCGAAATGGCTGCGATCTGCTGGCCGATGTGAATGCGTGATGTATTGTGTAAAAAAAAATTCCAACTCACACGGCATAAATAAAACCCTGCGCCTTGAATATGTGCGCAATATAAATTGCATAAAAAAAAAATTAAAAAAAAAAATCCCTGCGCTTAGAACTGTACCCACGGAATACGCGCGATATAAGCCTCATATTGATTGATTGACATGTACTGCATTCTCTCCGAGCATTTTATCCTCCCGCGCGATTAACATTAACGGTTAGCCTAGTGGTAAGGCGTCCACCCCGTGATCGGGAGGTCGTGGGTTCGAACTCCGACCGGGTCATACCTAAGACAATTGGCAATCTAGTGGCTGCTCCGACTGCCGTCTGGCATTATGGGGTTAGTGCTAGGACTGGTTGGTCCGGTGTCAGAATAATGTGACTGGGTGAGACATGAAGCCTGTGCTGCGACTTCTGTCTTGTGTGTGGCGCACGTTATATGTCAAAGCAGCACCGCCCTGATATGGCCCTTCGTGGTCGGCTGGGCGTTAAGCAAACATATGGATTCTGATCTGTTGGGTTGTATGTTTTATGGTCAGAAGAAAGCGACGACCGTTGTGACGACTGATCCAGGAAGAATAAAACTGTCCGATCGGTTCTGATCTGTTGGGTTGTACGTTTTATGGTCAGAAGAAAGCGATGACCGTTGCAGACCCGATTACCACTAAAATTTCCTGGTGTACAAATGAGGCTAAAAATGTGTACAATCTGAATTTTAAGGTGTACAATTCATTCTCGCGGTACACACTGTGCTTTATTCCCCCCTCAAACCCCATTATTTCAAGACTGTAAATACATGTAAGAAAGAATTTGTGCTGAAAGTAAATTAAAACATTTTTGTTGAGAAAAAAAACCCCATACACTATTAGATATTTGAAAATGTGACACGAAACGAATGATAGAAAAACATAATTTTTATTTTTGACCTCTGAGGAAAATTTGCATCAGCTGCTGTCAGCAGTATTGAGTCAGCCCTTCATTTCTGTCACTGCACTGGTCAGTATTTTCTGGTCTCATACAGTCCTCTTTACACATTGCTTTCTAGGCTCACACAGTCCTCTTCAGACTTATTTATTTTTTTATTTTTATTTTTTTTTTAATAATTTTTTTGGTGGTTTTTTTGCGTATGATTTTAATGTCTGGCGTATAATCGTACAGCGGTCTTCAATTTCGTAAGATTGTACGAAAATTTCGTACAGTAACCAGGTCTGCTGTTGTGACGACTGATCCAAGAAGAATGAGACCGTCTGATGGGTTAATTGAGGTCTGTCGAGTTGTATGTTCTGTAGTAGCCTACATGACAGCAACGACCGTTTTGACGACTGATAAAAGAAGAATACAACTGTCCGATGGATAGGGATCTGTTGGGTTGTAAGTGTTCTGGCACAAGACGGCAACGACTGTTTCGACGACTGATCCAGGAAGAATAAAACCGTCTGATGGGTTAAGGTCTGTTGAGTTGTATATTCCAGACCTGTTTACCCTTACGATTTTGGCGTAATTTATTACGATTTTCTGCAAAAAATACGCCATTCCGCTATCCGTGTCAAGACTACGATTTTCATAAATAAAAAAAAATGTAAAAAAAAAAAATAATTTATTTTTTATTTTTTAATCAATTCACATGTTTGGCATTGTTTTTTCAATGGCAAAATGGGGTGAAAAAGCACAGGACTGACCAGAGATCATGTCTGTCTGATAAGACGCTGGAGAGCCTTATTCTAGTGGTGAAGTCTCGCCCTCACTCATTCGGCAAGCAGTAGAGAAGCGCTTGACACACTGAAAAAGGCCTACTACGAGCAAAAGAAAAAGAATCAGTGATGCATGTGCTTTTGATGTGATCTTCGTTGAAATTATGATGACTACAAAAACTGACTGATGTGTTTTGTTTGTGAATGATGGATATATGTGCATGATTGCGTTTCGCCGACACAGTTGTCATGTGCGTTGTAATTGGCGACGAATGCTGGATGATTACTATTTTTGTGCCAGGATTACTATTTTTGGGGCTGAGCATTACTCCAAAACACTTATGGGTATAAACAGGTCTGATATTCTGTAACCAGAAGACGGCGACGAGCGTTACGGCCATCCAGGAAGCGGTACAGAGATGTGGGAGCTTTGGGGTTGTGCAGCCTAGAGCCAAAAGACAATGACCAGCGCTGGCAGCAGTATCGCCAGACCGCCACTGGCTACCACCGCCACTCCACTTATAGTGGATACTGCAGTAGTAGTAGTAGTACTAGTAGTAGTACTAGTAGTCATTTCACAGGTAATATTTCTTTTCTTCATTGCGATTTCCACTGTCAGGTCCGGCCAATCACATTTATTTTTTTCGGCGCACGCTTTATATTTCTCATACGCCGCGCATTGTTTAGTCTGGCTTGCCGTCTTGAGGTTACTGATGTCACCCAGCTCGCTCAGGCAATATCTGCACAGACCAGAAGCGAACATTTGTGCATTGGTTAGCAGCACTAACAGTGCAAGGCCTATCTTCGCCTCTCTACCTCCCATGCTCACGTACAACTGAGGAACAGTGGTGAGAGGGTGGGGGACAAGTCACCAAGTCCTTATATTGTGCTGCAGACTGTACAACGCAATGAAGCTCAAACTCAGTGTCACCAGGAACAAAGCACAATAGGTTTGGTCTACGCGCTTAGTTAAACGGACTCTTTTAGTTTTATAGTCGATGGTCGCTTTTCTTCTTTTGCCCGGTCTTGCTCTCTTGCAAAAACGCCCAATCCTCTGCAATTGATGTCACAGCTTGAAAACCGATTAAACTGTTAAGTATTAATTGAAGAACACGAATTTCGGGCCAGATTGTACCAGCAGGCTTTTCGCACAGACTGTAAAGACCACTGCCTTGTGAAATGTTCTGAACCAACTCAGAACTAAAAGCGTACAGTGTTGGCCGGTTTGTACGTTGATATTTCGCAGGCGATAATTATACTGGTGTAGCAACGACTGAACGAGACCGAGCGGCTGTTTCCTCCACTGAGGTCACGTGGATGAAAAGCAACGGCGTTTCCAGGGTTATCTGTGACTGTGATGCTTTATACGGTTTCAGGGTTGTTGCCGGAAACCAGCAGCAGAGAACAGTGGTTGCAGCTTTCCCCTTCCAGCGCACTCAGCGACCAAACCGTGACAACGACAAGCTGCCGATCTTCACGGTTCTTTTCTGACTGGGTGATTATATCAGTCACTGGAGGCTTCTATAGCTTGGTTTCGCTGGACCTTCGTGCGAAGTTAGGTTGAAGATTGACAATTAAATGCCAACCTTCCAGTTCTTCTTTTGACCAACTGCAGGGCTATAGAGTGCTGAGACTACTTTCCTCAACCAGAGAGACGTCCTGAAGGTTTCTGGTTTGATGCGTGTCTCTTTGGCAAGAGAGCTTACGTAATCGATGTACGTCATGGATTTTATTGACGTGGTGAATTTCGTCTTTCTGCTTGGGTTTGGGTTTGGTGGCCGCCATTATTTGTCTCGGCTTTCCCCATTTTGCTCACCAAGCCTACTAGTACTACGAGCAATAATAAGAGAACAACGTTGAAGTGACAATGACTAGGTTTAAAATGTCCCTTATCAGAAAGTTCAACCTCAGTCCTTTGATGTTTATTAAACACATTTTCATATAAAGTTGGCGCTTCATATGGAAAAGTGGCTTTGAAATTGACCCTAATCCTTCTTTGGGCTCTGTAAATGTCGTTTGGGGCTATGGTTGTAAAACGGTATCTACTGGTCACCCCAATGTATAAACTGAAAACTCTTTCTGCACCAGAACACGCAGAAAGGATTGTATCTGCCTGATGTCTGATGCTTTTCAAAATCCCCAACCACTAACACCTTCAAAACGGACATTAACTGACACTGTTGTTTTTCCCTATATAATCCTTACTATTTTTCCGAGACGTCGTCGTGTTGTGTATTTAGCTTGCCACAACCTCATACATGGTCCTAAAAGTTAAAGTTGAAGAAAATACTAAAGATAAATGAACAAGCTGACGCAGTGTCATTCGCACCGTGAATCCCCCCATGGGAACATACTAAAGTCTGGTTCCAAATAGGCTCAATTTCCTTCTATTTCTTTGTATTTCTGCCTCGTAGGGGTAGGGGTGTTCAAACCAAAGGCACCTTTAAACCAAAATTCAAATCACACATCTTACAATACTAAGACACCCAGCAGTGAAAGGGTGTCTGCTGGTAAAAAATTCCAAACAATCCTAAAAGTACTTCACTACTAAACGTGCTTTTAAAAAGAGCCGTTATTTTCCCCTCTATAATCAGTATTGTGTTTTCTGCGAACATGTAGTCTATTTAGATGGTTGTCATGTGCACATGAGTTGCTAAAGCGTTTTCAGTTGGGCATATGTCGAAAAGCAAAGAATTAGCCCTTTGAAAACCATCAGAACTGTCACACAAAAATAACATTTACCTATCTCACCAACTGACCAAACATAGGGCTTTTCCTTATGTATTATGTATTGTCGTGTTTTTTGTAGCATACTTGTGAAAACAGCCACCACTGTTGTAAATGATACTTTAAAGAGCATTATTTCATTTTTACAGTTGAAGGACAACCTGGACTGCCGTATATTACAGCTGTTTTACAATCAGCCAAAATTTTCTTAACAAACGTATGTTTAAGAACAACTCCCATAGTGAAATTGAAGGAAAACAAAGTGAAAACCCCCCTGCCATAGAGGAGCTAAAGAATCAACAATAAACGACTACATGGATAGCTTGATGCACGAATGCATTGCGGACATGTTTGTCTCCAACCAAGAGAAAGTTCCAAAAAATCCCTTTTGTGCTTCTTATTATACAGTGACGTCAAAGACAGCCTTTTCTGCTGTTCATACATTCAGGGGTTATGGTTACACTAAACGACGTAGTTGTAGCCATACTGCCATCCAGATTTATTTTTTCCTTGCGAGCAGTCACAGGGTGTTTGTGCTGTCTGCCAACCGTCAGACGACCCCGCCCAAGTCTGTTAAGGGACCGTTTGACCGTTATAGAACGCGTCTTTTTGATTTTTTAGCACATTTGGAAACGGTTGATTTTTATCCCTACCATTGTTTCCAAACATTATATAGGAATGTTTTGTGAACAACGGATAATAGCCGCTACTCGCATGTGTAGCAAAAGTGAGCGTACATACTCACCCTGGTCGTACAGCCGTTGTCCGTTGCCCGTCTTCATCTGTCTGTACAAATCATTACCTTTGGATTTTTCTCGAACGCTATGAAGTGAAGAAACACCAAATGTTGCAAAATGTTGTATGACCCCAAGAGCTCAAAAAAGATACTTGAGAACCTTGACCTTACCTTAAGGTCAAGGTCACAGGGAGAATGAATGTGGTCTAAAAACTGCAAAATTTCACATTGTGCCAGTTTTCTGGAAAACAAATTAAAAACAGCGGGCTTAGTTTTGTATGGTATACAAGAAAAAGAAAGCCTTATCTTCTGATACCATTTTGGTTGAGCTCGCTTCAATGTCAAGGTCACAGGAGTCCTTCAAAGTTGAATTGTATACATGTTTTGAAGTGACCTTGACCCTGAACTATGAAAAAAATCTTTCAAACTTCATAATTGTGTGGGGCACATGTTATATACTGATATTGAGCCACATTTAGTCACATATCATCAAGGTCAAGGTCACTTTGCCCCTTATGAAATGTGACTGAAACGGGCAATTGAATCACTAAAAGTGACAATGTCTCTTTGTAGAAAGTGCCAATAAGTATGTTTATGCTTCCTATGTCTTGAATTGATAGCCTTGTGATGTGTGACCTTTGATGATCTTGACCTTGGCCAAAGGTCATGTGTAATTTGGTAGGAAAAATCTGTAAACCAGTTCTAATAGTGTACAATGTCCTTGCCAGCTTCAGTTGTTAGACCTTCACCTTCAAGGTCACCTGAAGGTCAAGCTCACTTTAAGACAAAGGTCAAGCATGAGAGTCGCATGGGCTTTGCTTTGTTAAGATTTTTTACCAAGACACATGGATTTCTTTACCCGGCTTGGTCACATTTTTCATAGGGGTCAATGTGACCTTGACCCTAACGATATGTGACCAGATGTGGCTCACTATGAAATTCTAACAAACGCCCCACTCAGTGTTTAAGTTTGTAAGAGATATCATCCATAGTAAAGTTAAAGGGGCAAGCTCACATCAAAATATGTCTACAATTCAACTTTGAAGGGCTCCTCTGACCTCATGTCAAATTTCACAAAGATCGGTCCAGTAGTTTAGTCTGAATCGCTCTACACACACACACACAGACACACACACACACACACACACACACACACACGCACACACGCACATACACCACGACCCTCGTTTCGATTCCCCCTCGATGTTAAAATATTTAGTCAAAACTTGACTAAATATAAAAAGAGCCCCTGCAATGAATACTCCATGCTTAGTCCTATTTATCAGTTTTGGTGGCGCTGATTTGGCAAATGAAATGTTTTAATTATGTTGTGCTGGCTTGCAGCCCAAGAGAAATATTAAACAAAAGCAAAGTTATTTCTTCAGGCCTAACCATCATAATGCCATATATGCATGGTGATCTGTAAACTTTTGTTCTCTGTGCACAATGCATGTGTAAACATTTTGTTGTTCGCAGAACCAATTTCACATTTGAACCCTTAGGCTGGTTGTTGCGCTACTTTACGTATACTGTCACCTGGTTGTCACGACATATGTCGCGCTACTGGCTCAGTCTGTTTGGTCGGTTCCGATTACCTCATAAATCTGTTCATTCTTCAGTTTGTCGGTGTCAAAAGTTATACCCCTATTCCACACAGCCGTTCTAGGTCCCGTTTCCGTACCAACCAAGGAATGCTGCCACAACAATGGAACGCTGCGCAAACGGCCGTTTTGGGCATCTTTCAGCAGCGTCTATTAGTCTGACCATTGTGGCAGCCGTCCTTGGTCGGTAAGGGAACGGGACCCAGAACGGATGAATGGTATGGTAACTCAGTGTGTGAGAGCGCTACCGTTGCGTTACCGTTGTTTTAAGTTCCTTTAACGATCCAAGCGTTCTGTTACCGATGGGTTGAGGTTCCATTACCGTTCATTCTATCGGGAGGGGAACAGCTAAAAATGTGAACATGCAGCCCAAACTCAGCCGTCCCTACCGTTCAAAGCAGTTCCGTTAACGATCATTTACGTTCATTGCGGTTCTCTCCCGATCCCTCCCGTGCCCGCACCGTTCCTTGGTCGGTACGGGAACGGGACCTAGAACGGTTGTGTGGAAAGGGGGTATAAGACTCGACCACTTGGCTTATGGTGGAAAAAGATGGAAGATCTCTGAATATAATTGAAGAGGAGTAGTCTTCCTTTTAGAAAATGTGTACTCTGCCTTGCAGATTAGAAATTTGTGCTGTCGGGGCTGGGTAAAGGGAGTGGGGGGGTGGGGGTGGGTAAGCGAGGGGTAAGAGAGACGAAAGAGAAAACTGGACAGGGAAAAGCCACTGCCTGAAGTATTCAATAAAGCCACACACACAAATAAGAAAAAACACATAATGCAGGTTTTCAATTCATATTTTTGCAAAGTATCTGCACAAGCATGTGTGCCTCTGTTCGTGGCTGCTTTCATGGGGTGCGTGTATCCTCAGGAATTTGAGGATTTATTTTATCTCTCTTTTTCTGACACCGTTGATTTAACGTCATTTTTACAGGACAGTTTTTTTCTTTCAGTTATAAGTTGTAGTAGTTTGACCTTATTGTTTTAGGACAAGTAGAGTTCGTTCACCAGTAGCAAAGACTCACTCAGTCCGTCAGTGTGCCTGAGTGTGTGTAATGGGGAGGGGGGGGGGCTCTTCCGTGACCAGCCACCTGCAACGGACAGGTTTGCACTGGCACAAGGGTGTCCGTTCATGAGAGGGACTGCTGTAACAGCAAAACTAGTGTGATACATAAGTAATCAATTTATCCACTTGACTATATTCACAACAGGGACCTATCACTCTTCTTTGCATGTTTTTATGCCTACGAATGTTCAAATACTCTGCAACACATGTAACCCAAATTCAACATGTGCCCGTACAATACCGCTTCTTTTATGAAAACATTGCTTCGGCCATGTTGATTTTAATCAACCAATTTTCTTGTATGTTATTGTAAACAACAACAACAACAACAACAACAACAACAACAACAACAACAACAACAACAACAACAACAACAACAACAACAACAACAACAACAACAACAACAACAAACGCTCACCTTCCACGTGCAAAACGTAGTGATATTGACACGCCAGATTAGCGCGGTAGCGTATTGTGCTAAGCAGGAAAGCGCGCTTTTCTGTATTCTTGTTAACTTTCTGAGCTTGTTTTGAATACAACCTATCATATCTATATGTTTTTGGAATCAGGAAATGATAAAGAATAAGATGAAATCATTATTGGATCGATTTCTTAAATTTTAATCGTAAGACTAATTAATCTATTTTCGTTAATTGTGATCACATTTTAAAGGTACTGAACTTGTCAGATCCAGGTGCACGGAGCCCCTGGGGCGTTTAGTCATACCTTAGGCAGCTATCCGTTAGAAGAACTACCAAGTTTCATTGACTTGCACCCAAAGAGTCAAGAACTGCGATTTTTTTACGAATTAATTTCGTACTCGGACCCGGCTGGTCTTGACTTATTTTTGGATCTAAATTTAGATCAGGTAGATCACCACATCATGCACAAAAAGATAGTCATTAGCAAACTATGTCAAACATCATCATCAGTTTGTGTAAAACAAAATGAAGGCCGGAATCACTCAGTTGAATCGAACTCCGACCAAACACCACGTAATAACTAGGTTAATGTATGCACTCGCGTGAACAAGAAACTGTCGAGCTTCACAGATGTCGTCGTTGGGTAGTTTTAGGTTTGTTTTACTACCATAGGAGGATTTTTGAACTGTAAATGCACTCAGCTGCAACAAAAACGCAAAACGAAGGCTGTGAGCTGCACTGTGCCTTTAAGAGTAAACATGGGCGGGGATGTAGCTCAGTCGGTAGCGCGCTGGATTTGTATCCAGTTGGCCGCTGTCAGCGTGAGTTCGTCCCCACGTTCGGCGAGAGATTTATTTCTCAGAGTCAACTGTGTGTGCAGACTCTCCTCGGTGTCCGAACACCCCCGTGTGTACACGCAAGCACAAGACCAAGTGCGCACAAAAAAGATCCTGTAATCCATGTCAGAAAAGAAGAAGAAGAGTAAACATGACATATGTATATATTTTTAGATTCAGAATGTGATGAAGAATACGATGCAATCAATTTTAAATCTGTTTGCGAAAAATCGATTTTAATGACAACTTTAATGAGCAAACTCATTAATTATATTTTAAGCCTCCAAGCTGAAATGCAATACCAAAGTCCGGGCTTCGTCGAAGATTACTTGACCAAAATTTCAACCAATTTGGTTGAAAAATGAGAGCGTGACAGTGCCGCCTCAACTTTCACAAAAAGCCGGATATGATGTCATCAAAGACATTGATCAAAAACATTTAAAAAAAAAAAGCTGGAGATACCATACTCAGGATCTCTCATGTCAAGTTTCATGAAGATCGGTCCTGTAGTTTTCTCTGAATCGCTCTACACACACACACACACACACACACACACACACACTACTAACACACACACACACACACACACACACACACACACACACACAACTAAATGTAATAACAACAACAACCACACAAACACACACACCTACCTAACAAAACGTGACCCCGCTTCACACGCTCACGGTTCATAACACACTCTCCAAAAGCAATGAAAACACTCCAACAACATTCACAATTTCATCCTTTAATACATCATTCAACGTTTATGGCGTTTTCAAAATATAAAACATTTTTTGAAGAAAAATAACCTTACGACAGAAAATGCTGTCTTTTATTTCAAGTTTAAAAAACATCTATATATATGAAGTTGAGAACCAGTTTGTATCAGACTTTTGAGTTTTACAGAGTATTGCCACAATTTGAAAAAAAAGTTAAGTCGAGAATCTCAAACTATAATATCAAAAGGGTAAGGTAAGATCAGTTTCAACGCATTTTTAAACACGGTTATTCAGACTGAGTGAGTTATAAAAACACACGAAGCTTTGCTTTTTTCTTATTGAAAAAAAACACACCTGTCCGTGCACATGTGTAGATAATACCTATAAGTTTGAGGTTTCACTTGATACTACTGCCATCAGAAGTTTGAACAAAACTCTGCGCTTGAAACACGGGTGCATCACGTGACCGACCTATGAAGTGTCAGACAGTTCTCTCTTGGTTGTTTTTCCTGTTAAATATTTATTGGCGTGCTCCAAAAAGAAAATGAGAAAAAAAAGGAGAAAAAAAAGACAACAACAATGGCTATTAATTTTGAAAACAATACAGAGTATCTCTTACTTTACCTCATTTTTTTCTTAAAGGAAACACCCAAGAAATATGTGTGTCTGTGCAGCAATTAATCAAAGACATTCGTCTGTTCTTGTGATGTTTGGAACTTTACGACATATAGGAGAATATAGGAGAATGTTGGTTATTCGTTTTACAGCTATTTCATTGGCACTGGACAGATTTGGAAGGGTAGGACAAACCAGAAATAGTACAGGGCTGGGGAGTGGCGATGGGAGTGGGGCAGGGGGGATTTCGGGGGTTGGGTGTTAGAGAGAGAGAGAGAGAGAGAGAGAGAGAGAGAGAGAGAGAGAGAGAGAGAGAGAGAGAGAGAGAGAGAGAGAGAGAGAGAGAGAGAGAGAGAGAGAGAATTGCAAGCAAACAGGAAGGGCAACTGACCGCTGGCCATCGAACTTTTCCTTTAACGTGTGTCTTTTTCGCTCAAGTATGACTTTCAAATAGGTATATCAGGAGATGTTTCGAATATATATAAATGTGAGAGAAAAAAAATGGAGGGGTGGGGAAATCGAGATAAACAAGGAGATCACGAGACATGTTCACATTTTGAGGTATAATATCACACTGGTTCAATATTTACAGGTAGAGGTATTCAACAAGATTATTACAATTTCATTGTCAAAAGGAAAGGTTTGGTTTGGGATATGAGACTCTGTTGAAAAGAATACAAGCAAACGACGGAATTTCAACTTCACGGGCAAGATCATTAAACACGAGACAGTGCAAAATACTTTCAAATCACATATTCCAAATTTATTTTGTACAAGTGCTCAATGATGATATGCTTCGGTAAAACGGCATTTCTTTATTCACTCTAGATACAGTTTCATGATATTCAAAATTGGCTGTACAAGAAAGATCATTCATGAAATATAATCACAATCTATTTAATAAAATGTAATGTGCAATTTCCTCACATTGATATAATATATATCAAGATCCATTCTTTTATTCAAAGGTCCAGATACCCTGGGGAGTCACTGGTCAAGAACACCGGCATGCCACCATAACGATAAAGTCAGATTCACAACTGCAAAACATTATCTTGAGTTTTGAAACTCGAGAATAGTCGGATTAATGCTTTTCTGTCAAATTTAAAAATCTTGGGATTTAAAATTCCCTGAGGAAAGTCAAAACATGCACAATAACCGTTAGTAAGACACATCATCTTATAACCGTTAGTAAGACACATCATCTTATCAACGTTTATAATAGTCTAGGCTTGAGCGCTGCGGTCAGTTCCACACCCGGTTGTAAACTTAGTATCACGACAGGTATTGTGGAAAATGAGGTCAGTGCACGACGGCTGTTTAGGAGTGAATAAGCATCACCTCTCATTACATGTCACACTGCCTCACCAATGTCTTTTGTAAAATGTTCTATGATAAACTATGTCTTGCCAAGCGTTCATAGTTAATAGTCTTGGTTCTTCACAATCGACACAAGAGAGAGTTTCCCTGAATTCCAACAGCACAAGTGGAAGTAGCGTACATGTTTGTGTCCGACTTTTCAAGATTAAGACTGCATGAGCTCTGGCACTTGTGGGCACCACATCTACCAGTCACAATGTGTCTCAGAACTTGTGGGCACCAAATGTACCAGTCACAGTTTGTCTTAGAACTTGTGGGGACCAAATCTACCAGTCACAATTTGTCTACCAACTTTACCGGTCACAGTTTGTCTTAGAACTTGTGGGCACCAAATCTACCAGTCACAGTTTGTCTTAGAACGTGTGGGCACCAAATGTACCGGTCACAGTTTGTCTTAGAACTTGCGGGCACCAAATCTACCAGTCACAATTTATCTCAGAACTTGTGGGCAACTGATTTACCAGTCGCATTCTGTCTTAAAACATCCAAAATATACCTAATTTAAGAGTCAGTGTACATCTTTAATGGGGTTTACAGACTCTGTAGATGGCAGATGCACACACCTCTGTAGGTGGCAGATGCACACACCTCTGTATCATTTACGATAGTTTTGCTCGCCAAGCAAGAGAGACACCATTTCCTTTTTGTTCTGCTCTTCACAAGGCACATTCATTTTCCCTCCTATGTACACCATAACTTATAATGCGGCTAATTATTTAAAGCCAGGACTGCCATACAAAATACTCATCTGAAAGCATGCTGATATAAGCCACTTGCACCGACAGTTTCATAGAATCTGATGAGTTCTCCCTGTGTTATCGGGGATTTCCACCGAGCTTGCCATTTCTCGCATGGTCAGTATACGTTAATAAGTGAACGAGACTTGCAAGCTGTTCCACACCAAAGAAAAAGCAGAAGTCTTGAAACTCATGTTTCCATTTGGACTGTTGCCTTTTCCTTGTAATAACCAGATACACAAGGACCTAAAGGGTCTCTTCATACCAGTCCTAGTCTCTACGTTCGGGAGAAAAAGCGTTCAAATGTTCTGTAGAAAGTGTTCCGGCAAGGACGACGTTATGGCGGGGTCAGCAAACACATCGTCCATGGCGCCGTCCTGGTGGAAGATAAGGTCGTTCTGGTTGATCTGCGACAGCAGCTGTGACACCGCGTCGTGCGTCGCCAAGTCGTTCATCATCACGTCATCAGACTGACTCTCCCTGATGACGTCACTGCAATGCTGCTGTTGATGTTGCTGCTGCTGCTGCAGCTGGTCTGAAGGAGCTGTGCTGACGTCAGAAGAGACGGAGGAGATGCTGCGACGGCCGTCAGCGCTAAGGGGAGTGGCGGCTTCTTCTTGAAAGACGCAGGGCCTGAGACTTTCAGGCAGGTAGGCCAGCTCCTCGAGGAGGCTCAAGTGGGTGTCTCCTGCGGCCGACTGTGGCGTGTGTGGCTGGGATGTTGGCACCCCTGCTACCTGTGCCGTGTTGAAAGGTGCTGGCCCTGCAAAATCCACAGCCATCAGGTTATTACCGCTGCCATGGCAGTTGTTGTGGACCGTCGGATGGTGACTCTGCGTGTGGGTTGCATCTCCAAGCTGGTGAGGCTTGTGAGGGCTGTGGCTGCTGTCGTAATTGTGGCTGAACGAGGACAGGTTGTTGCTGTTGTGGTAGTGGTTGTTGTGGTGGTGGTTCGGCGGCTGCTGGTAGCTGCCGACAGCGGGCGAGCACGGGGCGGTCTCGAAGCCACATGGACCTGAACCGGACGACGTCGGGTAGTAGCCAGCCGCCTGAAGACTGCTGTAGCCACCACACTGAGCCTGTGTTGGAGAGGCGTTGCTCTCGCTCACCACGCCCACCTCCGACGCTGAAGACCCGTACACACAGGAATCCGAAGAGACGGGGTGGGAGCCGGAGCCCGGGGATGGCAAACCGTGACAGACAGAACGATGCCCTACGCGGCCTAAAGCTGAGTCTTCTGCGGGTTCTGTCTTGACTTTGGGCGCCAGCGCCTGCAGCGAGGCCGTCTTGCTGTGCGCATGCGTGCACGTGCATGCGTCCCGGTGCGCCTGGAGCACGGTCTGGAGGTGGGATGTTTGCTGACGGAGCTGCTCCACCTCTGTTGTTAACTGCTGATTGTGCGTGATGATCCACTCGTAGTTCTGAAACCAATCAACACGTTGTTTGTCCTTTTAAATAAGTGTTTTTTGTATCAAGGTTTTATTCAAGGTTTTATTCGGCTGAAGGCTCAAAGGGCATCTAAGCTAACACAATACACAGCTAAATCACACACCAAAACGACACACGCACAATAAAGTGCACGCAGGCACAGCAAGCAGTGATCTTAAGTAAGCAACAAAAGAAAACAAATGAACGGTTGTATTGCTTCCTTGGTCGTATCTGGAATTGAACACACGCATTTCTTGACAAAGTGGTTTTATAAATGATTGTATTGCTTCCAAGGCGTTTTTTTTAAAGGGAGTACTTGTACTTCTTTACAACTGTAGTTATTGGATAAATGCTCAGGTTGCTTCTTCGTGAGCGTTAAGCAAATCTGTGCATTTGACAAAGACCAATCTGGCATATACAATAAAGACTCTTTGCAAATATGCAGCCGAGCAATCACAACAAATACAGATCATGTCGTATCGGGAAATGCATTTGTTAAAAACAGATAAACAAAGTAGAAAGAAAATAAGAAGCCTGCGTGAAGGTCCTCCTCACAATTCCTCATACTGTTAAACGTTTTTGTCTCTGGTTGCTTTCAAGATACTTTCCGTCCTTCAAGTGTAAACAAGTGATCGAGCCATAGGATAAAAACACCCTTTCATAATTATGGACTTCTTAAAAAATAAAATCTAAAACAAATCAGCAACACGGCTGATCTTATATCATGGGAATCAAAAAACAAGAAAGGTAGGTTGTTGGAACGTTTGTTATTGACAAAACAATGCATTCACAGATATTTCGACCCAACGGTCTTTTAAGTGAACAGACAAACAAATATTCACACAAAACTTATCTTGACAGTTCTATCAGTTTACGTCCACTCGTCAGGAAGCCGAGCGAATCATATCATGGGAATCAATTGTGTTACTTACACTCGTGTCAGCATGCGAAATTTCTAAGAGTACCCCCCCCCCCCCCCAAAAAAAAAAAAAAAAAAAAAAAAACCCACACACACAAAAAACCACCACCAAACATACAAACAAACAAATGAAGTAGGCAAGTTTTTGAGTTTTGGTATGTGTCCAATTGGTAGGATGCTCACACGCCATGATAAAGATTGAGCAGATCTGTGGCTGTCAAAATACCAATTTACATGGGAAGGAACGAAAGCAGACGAATAAGACACGACACCTATTTAACCGAGAAAAACCACAGAGCTAAATCAGTTTACATAATCACGGTGTCAACTGATTCCGTTCATCCACCGGATGTTTCCGTTCATACAGCCTCATTTTCGTCACTTGCTTGGGGAAAAACGTTGTGGTAAGTCGTGTGGGCAGTGCGTTTGTGTGATATTGAAAGAATAAGGTAGCGAAATGGTTGGGCTATGTGTACTCTCAGGTGTTTGAATGTTCGAATGTTTTTCCTGTGTTAGTATGCTTGCAGATTGTATTGATGTAGTGTTTGAGTTTCGTTGTTCACTTGTGTGCTGAATGCTGCTGCACATGCTTTTGCTTTGCTTTGTATGTATTATGTATGTTTGTCATTGTAAAGCGCTTTGAGAATGTAAAGCGCTCTATAAATCTCCCATATTATTATTATTATTATTACGATAAGTACCAAGGTGCTAGTAATCCTAATGATAACACACGCGGGCCGAACGTGGTAGAATTGCCAGATTTTTTTACATTTTCTTGTTTTTCTCGCTCTGTTATCGAATCTGACCCCTGATTTGCACATGATCACCAAAACCATTTAGTCACCTGGCTGGCTATAGTGGGAGGGTTACTTTTGGTGGTCACATTAGATATTATGTTTTTTGGAAAGTTCGTTTTATTTGCAGCCACAGTTCGGTAAACGACAAATGGCTAAACCCAACCACCTAAGAATGAGAAGCGTTTTTGTAACATGACCCATATTCTGCAATAATGCAGCCATGACGCAGGGGGTAGGTTACAAAAAAACGTCATGTACCGCTTGACTGCATACGGATATAAGCAAATTATACCTTAAACGAAAGCTAAAGATTGTTGCCATCAGGCAGCAAGTAAAATGCCTAATTCGTATACACAGTTTTATTTTTAACAACATCTGTATAACATGCGGACGACAAAACAGGAAATGCCATTTTCTCAATCGATATGTATAGCTAACTGAACGCCTGGTTGAAACCGCAATCAAAAACATCTTGAAAATTGTTTATTCTCACAGCTAGAATTATTTTACATCAACAATTGTTAATTTACCGAGGAAAACAACAGTCATATAAGATAAATAATGGATGATTCTGAATCAACTCCGAAAACCGAACCGGGTCGAAGCAAAAAAGAGTTTACACATACACAGGCTTGAAAAAGGATAATTTGGTTCAATCTGTTAGATTTTTACCCATAACGTTAAAGATCAGCTCAATATAAAAGGAAAGTGATCATTGTAAAAGGATTTTGCTATCGCAAAATAATTCAACTTCCGGTTTTACCACATGGCGTCCATAATATTATCAATTTATTACATAGCGTGCATTTGTCAGAAATTATACTAAATGTTAGAAGCGATCTTAAAGTGAAAGTAACGTTTTATAAAAGTATGCGCATTTACTTATTGATTGATATATGACTAAAATAATGGACATGTAATTTAAACGTACAAAACGACATTTTGTACACTACCTCTCTAAAAAAACGCGACTATGACCGACCGATATGTATGTGTAAATTAGGTCATTGTTACTGATGAAAACGGGTTTTCTTTAAAAGATAACACGCAAACTGTGAAGTTCAAGGCCATAAATGATTTTAGTGCGACTTCTTCAAAACAGGTCTGTTTTTCACTCCACCAGTTTCAGTTTTAATAAAATATATGTATAGCTGTCATTTTCAAAAAACCTTATCTGCAATTCACTTAACCAAATACACCATGAACCCAGAAGATATTAGAGTGAGACACTTTACAGTGAAATATGTTATGATTCCCCTTATTTCAAAATATATGCATTTTAATTGGCAGACACGATTCACGTCGTAGGTACGTGTCGTCTGGTGAGGCAACTGTTAGCATTTTTTGTCGTAAGAATTGACATTTTTAAACATAAATCATGGACAAAAAACTAATTCTGCAAAAAGTGCAGGTTTTCCTGGTATAGTCAGTTAAAGCATCTTAAAATTCAAGAAATTGTGCAATTACGTGTATGTATTTGAAATGGCAGACAATATTGAATGAAAGTGATTTTTGACTGATTGAAACCCTACCCCCACTAACAAAATGGGCCCTGAGATTAGGGGTGTTAGTTAAAGATGACTGAATAATGGCTATGCTTTTCCCCTAAAGTATTCAAAACCTAAACATATACATAGGCAAGATGTTCTACGTTAACACAATTAACTTTTTAAACATATACATATGCTTAGTACACGATACTTCCGGTTTTTCTACCGGATGACTTATACATTTAGGGGGTAAACACCTTATCGTAGAAAAAGCTTTATTTTCAAAAAGTGCAAGTAATTATTAAAAATCATACATAATATTTATATATAGGAGTTAATTTTCCTTCGAAAGTCATTTGTTTCAAGTGGCAGACAATGTCAGTTGGAGAGTTACATGTACGTAAAGCGTATAACTGTTGTCTGTGATTAGTGCATTGTGGACACATTGGCACCATTTGATCCTAAATGCTAAACGATGTCGTGATCATACCACAGTTTTAGGATAATTTTACATCGCATCGATTACTAAATTGATGGTAGAATTTCACTGATAAATTCTATTTCTGGTAGCGTCAGTGCCGTTATCTTTTTCTTTTTGTAATAAGGTAATAACGAATGAACCACGTGTCACACTCTTATGCTAGTCTTTAAATGACAATTCCAATTCTAGTAAGTTAAAAGGCATGTATTGCGCGTTACATACATTTATACCCCCCCCCCCCCCCCCCAGGATTACAATGCAAGTAAACACATATAAAGAGATAGTAACGTTTTACATGGTTACACGTTCAGTAGTGAACGTAACGTGTGGTTTAACAAAATTACTTGCACATACAATAGTGAAGTCTGTCTGTGTGTCTTTGTTTGTGTGTTTGTCTATGTCTGTCTGTGTGTTCGTATGTTTGTCTCTCCCTCTGTCTGTCTATCAGTCTGTCTATCTCTCTCTTTCTCTCTGTGTCTCTGTCTGTCTGTCTGTGTGTCTCTCTCTCTCTCTCTCTCTCTCTCTCTCTCTCTCTCTCTCTCTCTCTCTCTCTCTCTCTCTCTCTCTCTCTCTCTGCGAGGTAGGTGCACTTAAAGAGAAAGCAATACAGAAAGAAATGCATTTCTCTACCAAGAATGAAGTTTGTCTGTCTGTGTGTTTGTGTGCGTGTTTTTTTGGTTGCGTAAGTGTTTCTCTATAAGCATCTCTACGTCTTTGTTCGCGTACATAAGTGCGTGCGTGCATGTGTGGGTGTTTCTGTGTCGGTTTGTCTCACTGTGTGTATGTCTATCATTTTGTCGGTATGTTTGTGTATGTGTCTTTGTGTGTGTGTGTGTGTGTGTGTGTGTGTGTGTGTGTGTGTGTGTGTGTGTGTGCGTGCGCGTGCGTGCGTTCGTGCGTGAGTGCGCGCGCGCGTGTGTGTGTGTGCGTGCGTGTGTGTGTGCATGTGTGTGCGTGTGTAAGTTTGTGTGTGTGTGTGTGTGTGTGATTGCAATTATTCCTCCTTTTTACATTTAGTCAAGTTTTGACAAAATGTTTTAACATAGAGGGGGGAATCGAGACGAGGGTCGTGGTGTAGCGCGCTGGATTGGTAGTGCGCTGGATTTGTATTCAGTTGGCCGCTGTCAGCGCGAGTTCGATCCCAGGTTCGGCGGAAATTTATTTCACAGAGTCAACTTTGTGTGCAGACTCTCTTCGGTGTCCGAACCACCCCCCGTGTATACTACATTGGGTGTGCACGTTAAAGATACCACGATTGACAAAAGGGTCTTTCCTGGCAAAATTGCTTAGGCACAGTTAATAATTGTCTTCCATACCCGTGTGACTTGGAATAAGGCCGTGAAAGGTAAATATGCGCCGACATGGCTGCAATCTACTGGCCGTATAAAATTTCATCTCACACGGCATCACTGCAGAGCGCCTAGAACTGTACCCACGGAATATGCGCGATATAAGCCTCATTGATTGATATGTGTGTGTGTGTGTGTGTCTGTCTGTCTGTGTGTGTGTGTAGAGCGATTCAGACTAAACTACTGGACCGATCTTTATGAAATTTGACATGAGAGTTCCTGGAAATGATATCCCCAGATGTTTTTTTAATTTTTTGGATAAATGTATTTGATGACGTCATATCCGGCTTTTCGTGAAAGTTAAGGCGGCACTGTTCCGCTCTTATTTTTCAATTAAATTGGTTGAAATTTTGGTCAAGTAATCTTCGACAAAGCCCAGACTTCGGTATTGCATTTCAGCTTGGTGGCTTAAAGATTAATCAATGACTTTGGTCATTAATAATCTGAAAATTGTAAAAAAAATATTTATTTTATAAAACGATTCAAATTTACGTTCATCGTATTTTCCATCATTTTATGATTCCAAAAACATATAAATATGTTATATTTGGATTAAAAACAAGCTCTGAAAATTAAAAATATAAAAATTATTATCAAAATTAAATTTTCGTAATCAATTTAAAAACACTTTCATCTTATTCCTTGTTGGTTCTTGATTCCAAAAACATATAGATATGATATGTTTGGATTAAAAACACGCTCAGAAAGTTAAAACGAAGAGAGGTACAGAAAAGCGTGCTATCCTTCTCAGCGCAACTACTACCCCGCTCTTCTTGTCAATTTCACAAAAATAAACAGATAATGACGTCATTTTAAGTGGCACAAACGTGTACATGAATGCCTTCCCTTTCGAATGATTTACAGTTATAGAATTTCTGTCAAGCGGTTTAAGTTTTATGTCCGTTTTATGAACCCAACCCTCAAAACAAGAATAGTAACGCCAAAGAAGGAAAACATACACACAAACCAACGTTTTTCTCTCCGGTGGTTTGGAATATTGCCCCAAAACTTTAGATTTAGTGTTGTGGTGTTAAAATCTATCAGAAAAATGTGTTTGCTAACGTGACGCCAAAAAGTAACCAAAACGGTCCTTAGCCGACTGACTAATTGCCTGTTTCGACATTTCGCTTGAACAGAAGTTTATAGAAACCCATGGCTTTTGTACAATCACTTGTCTTTTGAAAACATGCAGATTCCGTTCATACACCATGTTTCCGGTCGTACTACAAGTTCTGTGTATTCCAATCGTCTTCAAATAGCACAAAGTACGAATGCGTGTGATATTGGACCTATGTGAACCATAAGATGAATTGAATTTTATTTGCAAAAAAAAGTGTTGTGTCCGTTCGTACTGATTTTGACGACAAAATGTGTCCGTTCGTACCACTTTCATCAAATTGTTTCCTTTCGTACGCGTTTTATGACGTTCGTGATTTTGGTAGAAAGCTTGTGCAATTAGCATTTTTATACCCCTAATTCGTCTTATGTATAATCCATAATTCATGTTGTTCATGAGTGCAACAACACGCGACTGTGGCTTTTCTGGTGCAATACCATCCGATCCTTGTTTTAAAATCTTACTGAAGAGCAAACATTTTGATATAAAGAGTGTCTTCGTCCAGTTTCCTTACACAATGTCATTTCAAAGATCTGAACTTATGTGAAACCTGTTCAAAATATGTACTCTTTATTTCTTGAAATTTCAGATGTGCCACTCAGAAAAAAAGCAGATGCTGTGTGCTAAAATCGTTATAATCAGGTGATAGGTCAACACACTTTTAAATGTATCTCTCGAAATGCAATTTAACAAAACAAAATTTCTGCTCATTATTATCACTGGTTAAGCAAATGGCATGACAGGAGTAAATACAAATGTACATGTCACTTATTTCAGTCTTAGTTGCAAAGCAAGCAAAACTGCATAAATCAATCTTCGTTCTTTTCAAAACACCCAGAAAGCTCCGTCACCGAACAAATTACTGAAAAGCGTACGAACGGAAACAATTTGATGAAAGTAGTACGAACGGACACATTTTGTCATCAAAATCAGTATGAACGGACACAACACTGTTTTTTGCAAATTCAATTCATCTTATGGTTCACATAGGTCCAATATCACACGCATTCGTACATTGTGCTATCTGACAACCATTGGAACACACAGAACTTGTAGTGGGGACCTGTTTCGCTCTGACAAGTGATTGTACAAAAGCCATGGGTTTCTATAAGCTTCTGTTCAAGCGAAATGTCGTAACAGGCAATGGTTTTGGTGACCATGTGCAAATCAGGGGTCAGATTCGATAACAGAGCGAGCAATACAAGAAAATGTTAAAAAATCTGGCAATTCTGCCACGTTCGGCCCGCGTGTGTTATCATGAGGATTACTAGCACCTTGGTACTTATCGTACACATAGCCCAACCAATTCGCTACCTTATTCTTTCAATATCACACAAGCGCGCTGCCCACACGACTTAGCACAACGTTTTTCCCCAAGCAAGTGACGAAAATGAGGCTGTATGAACGGAAACATCCTGCGGATGAACGGAAACATCCGGTGTATGAACGGAATCAGTTGACACACCGTGTTAATGAGCAAATCCAAAAACAAAGAGACTGCCAACGTTCCAAAAATTGTAAAAAAAAAAATATATATATAAAAAAACAACAACAACAAAGATTCGCTTGCGGCTTCGTGGCAGGCGGGAACAAAAATCAGCCATATCAGTTTTCGTTATTAATTGTTTGTCTGTGCACTTAAAAGACCGTTGGGTCGATACATTTGTGAATGAATTGTTTTGTCAATAACAAACGTTCTAACAACCTACCTTTCTTGTTTTTACATTTAGTCAACGGTTTTGACTAAATATTTTAACATCGAGGGGGAATCGAAACGAGGGTGGTGGTGTATGTGCGTGTGTGTGTGTGTGTGTGTGTGTGTGTGTGTGTGTCTGTGTGTGTGTGTGTGTGTGTGTGTAGAGCGATTCAGACTAAACTACTGGACCGATCTTTATGAAATTTGACATGAGAGTTCCTGGGTATGAAATCCCCGAACGTTTTTTTCATTTTTTTGATAAATGTCTTTGATGACGTCATATCCGGCTTTTCGTGAAAGTTGAGGCGGCACTGTCACGCCCTCATTTTTCAACCAAATTGGTTCAAATTTTGGTCAAGTAATCTTCGACGAAGCCCGGGGTTCGGTATTGCATTTCAGCTTGGTGGCTTAAAAATTAATTAATGACTTTGGTCATTAAAAATCGGAAAATTGTAAAAAAAAATAAAAATGTCTAAAACGATCCAAATTTACGTTTATCTTATTCTCCATCATTTGCTGATTCCAAAAACATATAAATATGTTATATTCGGATTAAAAACAAGCTCTGAAAATTAAATATATAAAAATTATTATCAAAATTAAATTGTCCAAATCAATTTAAAAACACTTTCATCTTATTCCTTGTCGGTTCCTGATTCCAAAAACATATAGATATGATATGTTTGGATTAAAAACACGCTCAGAAAGTTAAAACAAAGAGAGGTACAGAAAAGCGTGCTATCCTTCTTAGCGCAACTACTACCCCGCTCTTCTTGTCAATTTCACTGCCTTTGCCATGAGCGGTGGACTGACGATGATACGAGTATACGGTCTTGCTGAAAAATGGCAGCTACTTGACTAAATATTGTATTTTCGCCTTACGCGACTTGTGTACTTTTGTAAACATGCCAGAAATATACAGCCTATATCTACAGTCTGGTTGTTATGCCTGTGTGTGTGTGTGTGTGTGTGTCTGTGCGTGTGTGTGTGTGTGTGTGTGTCACGGTGTGTGTGTGTGTGTGTGCGTGTGTGTGTGTGTGTGTGCGTGTGTGTGTGTGTGTGTGTGTGCGTGTGTGTGTGTGTGTGTGTGTGTGTGTGTGTGTGTGTCACGGTGTGTATGTGTGTCTGTGTCTGTGTCTGTGTGTCTGAGTGTGTTTGTTGGCTGAATTAATCATTAAATGACACTAATGTAATTCAGCGATATTTCTTTTCAAGACTTATTTTTGATGGTGCATTATCTCTCTTGATTTGAGTTTGATTGTTTGTTTGTTTGCTTGTTTGTTTGTTGGTGACGGAGGCGACAGAGAAGGATTGATGTCACACCGACCTTTTGTGCTGGTGTGTCATTGAACTATATACTTACTATGTAATAATGACGTATGCCACATCTACCTGACAAGGCAATGATATATCTAATTAACCACCCAGACTCACGCATAAACAGGACACCATAATGCAAATATCTGCATCCGTCACAGCTGAGCTATCGCGAAACACACAGTACAGGGGACATTCATTTTCCAGATTTCGTAAATCAATGCGGTATTTCCAGATTTCGTTTCGCAAACAAACTAAACAAGTCGCGTAAGGCGAAAATACAATATTTAGTCAAGTAGCTGTCGAACTCACAGAATGAAACTGAACGCAACGCAACGCAGCAAGACCGTATACTCGTAGCATCGTCACTCCACCGCCCGTGGCAAAGGCAGTGCACGTGGAATTGACAAGAAGAGCGGGGTATTCGTTGCGCTAAGAAGGATAGCACGCTTTTCTGTACCTCTCTTTGTTTTAACTTTCTGAGCGTGTTTTTAATCCAAACATATCATATCTATATATTTTTGGAATCAGGAACCGACAAGGAATAAGATGAAAGTGCTTTTAAATTGATTTCGAAAAAAAAAATTTGATAATAATTTTTATATATTTAATTTTCAGAGCTTGTTTTTAATCCGAATATAACATATTTATATGTTTTTGGAATCAGCAAATGATGGAGAATAAGATAAACGTAAATTTGGATCGTTTTATAAATTTTTATTTTTTTTTACAATTTTCAGATTTTTAATGACCAAAGTCATTAATTAATTTTTAAGCCACCAAGCTGAAATGCAATACCGAACCCCGGGCTTCGTTGAAGAGTACTTGACCAAAATTTCAACCAATTTGGTTGAAAACTGAGGGCGTGACAGTGCCGCCTCAACTTTCACGAAAAGCCGGATATGACGTCATCAAAGACATTTATCAAAAAAATGAAAAAAAGTTCGGGGATTTCATACCCAGGAACTCTCATGTCAAATTTCATAAAGATCGGTCCAGTAGTTTAGTCTGAATCGCTCTACACACACACACACACACACGCACGCACACACATACGCACATACACCACGACCCTCGTTTCGATTCCCCCTCGATGTTAAAATATTTAGTCAAAACTTGACTAAATATAAAAAGGGGAAACAAACTAAAAAATCAATCATTTGACACGAATCATTACCTCCACAGCCTGTTTGACGTTCATTACATGAACAATCTAATCCCTCATGAAAATCAAATAGTGTATCCACTGCGGAGAGAACTAGCCCATTAATAATTACATGGAGAGAAAAAAGGGTTGAAAACAAAAAAGGAAAAAAAACAACAGGAAAACAACCTGTCGCACAGTCCTTCTCGCGTAAACAATTCATTCGGTTCACTATCTCGGATCGTGTTCGGTTTTCATGTGCGATAAAGTCATCCCTCCATATTGACACACACCATGTACAAATGTACAGCCTTTGGTTGACTTCTGTACAGAATGGGAATTGTTCGATGAATTGATTTATTAACAGCCACTCGTGTCCATTTGAGAAATAAATTCATTTAAAAAATATCTAACTCCGCACAGGAAATGGTCAGGATATTGTGTTTCGGTATGTGTCCAAGTTGAGAGATGGTCTTATCTCATGCAAAAGCCTGGTCAGATCTGAGGAAGCTAGTAGAGCTGTTTTTACGAGAAAGACTATGCTTACAATACAAAGACATCAATCACAAAATTCAAACTCTGCACAGGAAGAGGTCAGGATATTGTGTTTTGGTATGTGACCAAGTGGAGGGATGGATGGTCTTATCCCATGCGAAAGCCTGCAGGCCAGATCTGAGGTATAACGAGTAGTGCTGTTTTTACGAGAAAAATTGTGCCTTCAGAGAAATCAATCCAAAAAAAATTCAAACTTTGCGCAGGGAGTGGTCAGGATATTGTGTTTTGGTATGTGTCCAAGTGGACCAGATATGAGGTATAGCGAGTAGAGCTGTTTTTACGAGAAAAACTGTGCCTTTAGAGAAATCAATCAAAAAATTCAAACTCTGCTCAGGGAGTGGTCAGGATATTGTGTTTTGGTATGTGTCCAAGTGGACCAGATCTGAGGTATAGCGAGTATAGCTGTTTTTACGAGAAAAACTGTGCCCTCAGAGACATCAATCAGGTAAAAAAAAAATACTGTCTACTCATGCAATCACGTGCAGTGCAACTTGTGACCCATTTCATGTTTTACTATTCTGTTTACTTTCCTTGGTTCTGTGTCGATTTGGTATTTTAGTGTTGCACCTGCAGTCGGGTAAAATATCAGGATGGTATTTTTTCGTTTTATTTGGTTGTGATATATTCCATTTTACTTCGTTGTGTGTCAATTCATTTTCTCTTTGTTCTGTACTTGTCGGGTAAAATATCAGTACAATCTTTTTTTTTTTTTTTTTGATATTCTGTTTAATTGTACTTCGTTTTCTGTCAATACATGTTATTTCCGTTATATGTCTGTTGGTTATATTTATATGAGCAGTTACAGTTGTTCGTGCGGCATTATATGTAGTGTATTTGTTGTTTTAGTGATAATGTGATAATGTATATAAACATCAAGGGCTGTTTTCAGAATTGTTGATAACATGTTCTGTTTGATTAAGGGTATTCAGCTGGTATTTCCTTGTTTTCACTACCTATTTTATTCATGTTTTTATTACTTAGTTGGTGGAAGAATTTTTTGTAATGTATGTTTGATGGTGTATGCTTTTAATTAAGCGTTGTTGACTATGAATGTAGATGTAAATGCTTGTATAACTGTGTTTTAATTTTAAATGTGTCAAGCGCAAAGAGCATAATTGTAAAGTTATGATGTTGCGCTATATAAATGCTCATTTATTATTATTATTATTATTAATATTATTTAAGTTATTGAGACATCCCAGTGCACTAAGGGATTTATAGAGCAAATCGAGAAAATTCATTATTGAACGAAGCGCATAGCGCTGAGTTCAATAATTATTTTCGAGATTTGCTCTATAAATCCCTTAGTGCACTGGGATTGTTTCAATAACGATATTGTCAGTACCGCCAGAGAAAAAAGAAGATTCAAAACGCACACTTTGCTACGCGCATTTGGATAGGCGTAACTGTGTGGTCAGGTAGGATCTACTTTTATGTGGGCTGTCTGAAGTGTGTCGTGCGTTCGTCACACGCAAACTCTTGTTTTAATTTCTGTTGGTAAATTCCAGTGTAGCGTTAAGCTAAAAAGTGATGATCTTTCATAGAGACCTCATTTTAACTCGGAGAAAGGACTATGCTCTTAATTATTTGCGATTCGAAACCTTCATCGAGCTTCGACAGACTTGACTGTGCAGAGTTTTGCCCCTTTGCCAAGGTCGACGGAAAGCACATTTTCAAAATAAATGATTCTCGAGTGGTATCTTCACTCATCGGGGAGTCTGGTACTAAATATGAACGGTAAGAATGCTCTGAACCCTACACGTATTATATACCCATCGTTTTATCGTTCACATTTGCCCAACATGTTAATTTGCTGAACGGGATTTATGTCGTCTGCTAGTGCTACGCACTGCACTGAGTTTCATTTCAAAAACAAAAATTGCTCGTCTCGTTGCACTGAGTCTGCAAGCACGAGGCAGGCTGGTCTTATATATATGGTAAGAACGTTCTAAACCCTACACGTTTTCGATTCCGATTCTTCTTGCCTTGAAATAATAATTCGGAAACCATTCATTTACTGAACAGATGCAGTCGTATATCAGTGTAGTCTGCTACGCCGGCCGGTGCTGATCTAGCTGCTAGTCTACGTTATCGAAATAACACTTGTGTTTTCTGTTAGCTGCTGGGATTTGTATACTAACTCATCATTTGGTAATGTGGATAATAAGCTACATGCCACTAACATGGCATGATTATGAGAGGAATCTTCGCAAGTCGAAACTGAAAAATTAGACACAGCAGGTTCTATTTTTAGATTAGTGGCAACTGTAGGCGGCACAGGCGCATGCAATCTGTCAGAAAAAACCCACTTCTGCTTTTAATTAAAAAGCAGGAAATTTATGGTCATAATCATTGGTATTGTGGAGAATATAAGCTACATGTCATTAATTAATTCTGAGGATGAGAGTACAGTCTCGCTTTGGCAAAGGGTGTAAGAATACGCTCTGTGAAAAAGTTAGCGCACTCCAAGAGTGCGCTAACAGATTTAGCGCATCGCCATTAGCCAATCAACTGGTTCACATCAGTCATGTGACACCAGTACTTACTGACAATTATTATTATTATTATTATTATTATTATTATTATTATTATTATTATTTAAGTTATTGAGACATCCCAGTGCACTAAGGGATTTATAGAGCAAATCGAGAAAATTCATTATTGAACGAAGCGCATAGCGCTGAGTTCAATAATTATTTTCGAGATTTGCTCTATAAATCCCTTAGTGCACTGGGATTGTTTCAATAACGATATTGTCAGTACCGCCATAGAAAAAAGAAGATTCCAAACGCACATTTTGCAACGCGCATTTGAATAGGCATAACTGTGTGGTCAGGTCGTGTACAGTAAAGATCTACTTTTGTGTGGGGTGTCTCAAGTGTGTCGTGCTTTCGTCACACGCATTTTAATTTCTATTGGTAAATTCCAGTGTAGCGTTAATCTGAACAGTGATGATCTTTCAGAGAGACCTCATTTGAACTCGGAGAAAGGACTGTGCTCTTCATTATTTGCGATTCGAAACCTCCAGTCGAGCTTCGACGGATTGACTGTGCGGAGTGACTCCCCTTGAATTGACTCGAAGCGGGACTCGACGGTTCGCACATTTTCAAAACAAATGTGGCATATTTCTCGTGTTGTATCTTCACTCATCGGGGAGTCTGATACTAAATATGAACGGTAAGAATGCTCTGAACCCTACACGTATTATATCCCCATCGTTTTTTCGTTCACATTTGCCCAATATGTTAATTTGCTGAGCGGGGTTAATGTCGTCTGCAAGGCTACCTGGGCAATCGAACCACTGCAGTCTGCACTGAGTCTGCACGCATGAGGCAGGCTGGTAATAAGTCTTATATATGGTAAGAACGTTCTGAACCTTACACGTTTTTGATTACGATTGTTCTTGCCTTGAAATAATAATTCGGAAACCATTCATTTACTGAACTGATGTAGTCGTATTTCTGTGTAGTCTGCTACAGAGTCGATCGAGTCAGTCTTCCAAACTGGTCTAGCTGGTACGTTATCGGAATAACACTTGTGCTTTCTGTTAGCCGCTGGGAATTGTATACTAACTCATCATTTGGTAATGTGGATGATAAGCTACATGCCACTAACACGGCATATGAGAAGAATCTATGCAAGTCGGCGAAAATTAGACGAAACACAGCGGCTTCTATTTTTAGATCACTGGCACTGGCACTGGCACAGGCACATGCAATCTGTCAGAAAAAAACCACTTCTGCTTTAATTGAGAAGCAGGGAATTTATGGTCATTTGGTATTGTTGAGAATATAAGCTACATGTCATTAATTAATTCTGAGGATGAGAGCACAGTCTCGCTTAGGCAAAGGGCGGTAGCGCACTCCAAGAGTGCGCTAACAGTTTTAGCGCATCGCCATTAGCCAATCAACTGGTTCACATCAGTCATGTGACACCAGTACTTACTGACAATTATTATTATTATTATTCCGAACAGAAAAATGCTATACAAAGCGAATTATTAGAGAACAATGTGTAGACAGATCTCACATGTATGATCTTACTCAAAACTCTGGTGATGCGGGAATTTCGGAATCTTCATGAATCAAGTATAACTATTTGCTTTCAAATAAAGAATTCTTGTCTGTTGGCGTAGGCCTACATGTGTAATTTGGTTTCTGTATTTATATATTAATCATATCCGGGTTTTTTTCTTTTTTAAATCTATGTTATCTGATTCAATCAAAGTTGCACCTATATACTTGAGGGACGGATATTAAATGTCAAATATTATAAATATATTGCAATATCAAAACTGAACAAATTCAGTTTTGTTTAAACCGAAGAAAGTGAAGTTACTCGTTACTCACTGGGTCCATTTTAAGATTTCGGGACAATGCAGCATGCAGCTATCTGTCTATGCGCTGTTGCACGCTTCCAACCCCCTACCCCAATTCCCCTCCTTCCATTTCTTATTTTTTTCGTCGCCCCACACCCCTACCTCCACCCTCTTCGACCTCCATTTTGAGTTTCCTTTCCGGCGTCGCACCACCTCTGACGCCCGCGGACCGTACGATGTTTTGCAGCCAATGAAACGTGGGCAAAGTGTGCACGTGATGTTGCCGAGTTGGAGTGACGTGCGCAGCTCTGCCAATGATTCGGCGCTTCATTTGACATGCACGGCGAGCCTGCTGGGGCAGACATCACGCGCTCGCTTAAATTCTCCATCAGATTAAATTCCTAAAGTGCCTGCGTTTGTCGACTCGGACAGCATGTGACAACATTTTCTTTGTATTCACGCACAGGCGCCTTTTAAGTTTTTACACTGATAAAGTAACATCATTTTGATGAGCGCGCGCAAGCTCAACAGCATACGGCACGCACACACACACATGCAAACACACACACACACACACACATGTACATGTACATGCACACACGCACGCCCACACGCACGCCCACACGCACACACACACACACACACACGCACGCCCACACGCACACACAGTGACACACGCACGCACACGCACACTGCTACACACACGCACATACACACGCACGCACACACACACACACACACACACACACACACACACTCACACAGTGATAAATTGTCCTTTTTACATTTAGTCAAGTTTTGACTAAATGTTTTAACGTAGAGGGGGGAATCAAGACGAGGGTCGTGGTGTGTGTGTGTGTCTGTGTATGTGTGTGTGTAGAGCGATTCAGAGAAAAACTACTGGACCGATCTTCATGAAACTTGACATGAGAGATCCTGAGTATGGTATCTCCAGACGGTTTTTTCATTTTTTTGATAAATGTCTTTGATGACGTCATATCCGGCTTTTCGTGAAAGTTGAGGCGGCACTGTCACGCTCTCATTTTTCAACCAAATTGGTTGAAATTTTGGTCAAGTAATCTTCGACGAAGCCCGGACTTTGGTATTGCATTTCAGCTTGAAAATTGATTGCATCGTATTCTTCATCACATTCTGAATCTAAAAATATATACATATGTCATGTTTACTCTTAAAATGTGATCACAATTAACGAAAATAGATTAATTAGTCTTACGATTAAAATGTAAGAAATCGATCCAAAAATGATTTCATTTTATTCTTTATCATTTCCTGATTCCAAACACATATAGATATGATAGGTTGTACTCAAAACAAGCTCAGAAAGTTAACAAGAATACAGAAAAGCGCGCTTTCCTGCTTAGCACAATACGCCACCGCGCTAATCTGGCGTGTCAATATCACTACGTTTTGCACGTGGAAGGTGAGCGATTTCCTTCACGCGGGGATTGACGAAGCTGTACTGTCTTGGTGAAAAAATACAGTGCGTTCAGTTTCATTCCGTGTGTTCGACAGCTTGACTAAATGTAGTAATTTCGCCTTACGCGACTTGTTTGATTCTCAGTTTACATAATGTTCACGCCCTTGGCGTTTTATTGGGCTGCCTCTCACATTAACCAGAATGACACAGTTATTTTGAATGTGTCAGACGTAAAAACAGAATCTGATCAAGGAAAAATAACACGCATTCTGATTGATGAATCCGGCAACAGCCGAGGTAACAATTACTGTTCTTTGTCCCGCAAACAAACCCTCGCGCTTCGCTATTGTATACCAGTTTTGTCTAGACTTCCTAGCAGTGACTCGACCTGTTTTTCCCCCTCTCTATGTCGAGTTTTGCAAAGAAGGTCAAACAAGCAACTCAATTTTTTTCTTTCTCTCTCCTTCGTTTTCGGCAAAGAAAGTCAAACACGTAACATTGTGAAGATTCTCCATACAGAAACACTTACATCTGTGTGTTATGAAATGAGTACAATAGGGCAAATCAGGGGCACTGATGTTGAACCAAAGTTCAGTGTTTATATCTTTTCTAAATACTCTGTCTGTCCGTGCCTGTTAAAGTTAAGCTTTTAAGTGATCTCTATGTCCGTCTTTCTCTCTCCCTATGTCTCTGTCTCTCTGTCCTCGTCCCTGGGTGTGTGTGTGTGTGTGTGTCAGTGTGTGTGTGTGTGTGTGTGTGTGTGTGTGTGTGTGTTGTGTGTGTGTGTGTGTGTGTGTTGTGTGTGTGTGTGTGTGTTGTGTGTGTGTTGTGTGTGTGTGTGTGTGTGTGTGTGTGTATGTGTGTGTGTGTGTGTGAGTGTGTGTGTGTGTGTGTTGTGTGTATGTGTGTTGTGTGTGTTGTGTGTGTGTGTTATGTGTGTGTGTGTGTGTGTGTGTGTGCGAAAGTGCTTGCGTCCCCATGTGCAAGTGTGTGTGTGTGTGTGTCTACATGCCTGCATGTCTGCCTGCTTGATTGACTGCCCCTCTCTCTCTCTCTTTCTCTCTCTCTCTCTGCCCCTCTCTCTCTCTTTCTCTCTCTCATATGCACATTTAAACCCTCTTCATAACCATCTCTCTCTCTCTCTCTCTCTCTCTCTCTCTCTCTCTCTCTCTCTCTCTCTCTCTCTCTCTCTCTCTCTCTCTCATTAAACTGTTCTCACTCTCTCTCATTAAACTGTTCTCACCTGAAGAACGGACATCTGGTGCTGTCTTTTCTTTCGTCGACATCGCTGGGCAGCTCTTCTATTCTGCTCCCGTCTTCTCTCTTTCCTTTCCACTTCTGATGCAGTCAGCTGGAACACACAACAGCCAGCCATCATACACTGTGTTAAGGTTGCCATGCTTCGAATGCAACAAATCATGTACATTGTACACTGTGATACATATCTATCTACACTTTTACATGGAATAAGAGCATCCTGTGAATTCAACACATGCCACAAATGTACAGTGTGGTTGTTTTTTGGTGTTGGGGAGTGGGAGTGTATGTGGATGAGTTAATTTCGTAACTTAAACCAATGTCAATCTTTAACATTTATTCAGCAATCAACACCACAAACAGGAACCATTGGATAACCACTCAGTTTACAAACAAACACTTAAAAAAAAATTAAAAAAACCAAACAATTGAACAAACAAACAAGAAAACACACAAACAAACAAACTTACAAACAAAAACAAAAACAACAAAAACTAACAAACAACAAATACACACAACTTCATTGGTACTTACGTCGTGTGATTCAGGCTCATGAAATTCAACCATGAGTTCTTCCTCCCCCCGCGCCTGACGCTTCGCCATGATGGTCATGCGCAGTTCTTCTTTTAGCAACTTCTTAAGCGTTTCCGGGTCAGCGCCGCGCATGCGCGGATGTGGATAATGTGGGTTTGCTCGCCGAGTGTTAATCTTTTGCATGATGAACAATCAACCTGCAAGAGAATGAGGAATATTGGTAAACACATACAAAACGTTTAAATTTAATCAGTCCAAGACGCTGACACAAAAGAAAAGATACAAATAGGATATCAACTAGCATAACATAGCAGCTGGAGGGAAGTGGGGGAGTAGGGGGGGGGGGGGGGGGGGCAGATGTCCAGGCCAGCGATTGATATTTGGAAGTATAGTATCGAAGAATAGACAGACAGATAAAGGCAGAGACAGAGACAAAGAGACACACATAGAGAAACGGACAGAGGCAGAAAAAAAGATCAACCATATAATCATTTATTTGTAACCGAGTCGACAGCGTTGGAGGAAAAAAAGACACAGACATTGACCGTTGCTGCATCAGAAATTGACCGTTGCTGCATCAGAAATTGACCGTTGCTGCATCAGAAATTGACCGTTACCGCATCAGTTATTGACCGTTGCAGCATCATTTATTGACCGTTGCCGCATCAGAAATCATAAGGACGCCAACTGATGACAGTCGATTTATGTCATGCAACGGAAACCATAGCTTTAACTGAAGAAACACAACAAGAAGAGTAGACATTATCACATATCTGATAGTTTCAAGTCGATCTGATCAGCGGTAGCGCTGAACTATCTATACAGAAAAACTTGCCGGCAAGGAAATGTCAGTAATAAAAGTCTACAAAAGCACAAGGCTTTGAGCAACTCTGAAGCTCATTCTCAATACTTTTTTCATCTTGCGTCATGTAAGCCGGTGTTTCTTTTCGTGCATGGTATGTATATTTTATAATACTAAAGAGGAGCAATAAATCCAGCAGTATACACATGACAAATCCTCTTCAAAGCGTTGTTTATTCAAAGTCTGTCGCCACTTTTTCGGCTCTGAATGGAATTGGAAATAAGTTCATTGAGCGCTGTGTGAAGCGTTAAACTATACAACTAGACCCTGAAACGAGGTCGTCGTACAGTGACGTCAGGTCACGTGACCACGAACGAGCGAGATCATGATAATAGACGGGTGGCTCTCTTTCGCAAAGTCATAACGCAACGCTTAAACGGTGCCGGCGACTACCACGAAATACCTGGAAGAAAGTATAACAGAGAATAACAAAGATGGGAAAGACAAGACAGATATTCAGGCACACAGACAGACAAACAGACAGAAGAAGTAGACTTTCCTGTCATTTAATCCAACCCTATCTCCACCTTTTCCGGGGTAAATTCATCGAAGAGTAACATGCAACTCACCACCGACGGGTGCACCCTTTACCCTGTATTTCAAAGAAGCGTAACAACACCAGTTGACATCGCCAGGAAACAGCACCGCAACTCAAGCCAACGACAGAACGCCCATCCCCCTTAATATCGCATTTCAAAGTAGCGTTAAAACATCAATGCATTGTATTGCCAGGAAACAACACCGCAACTTTAAGCCAAAGACAGAACGCAACATTTCCAGGCAGCACACTCCAGGCATCACACTCCAGGCATCACACTCCAGGCAGCACACTCCAGGCATCACGAGGGTCATCCCAGAGAGCAGATCGACACACGACTGGCACCGGACAACGTTTGTTTCTTTCTCTCTTTTTTCTGGGGGGGGGGGGGGGGGGGGTGGGGAGGGTAGAGATCTGCTTTCTTCTGAGATATGTGGGCTAACAAACGGAGATATCTAATTATACTTTAACTATCGACAAAAAATAATTGTGGCACTGACCTGCGTTGACCCGTTCTGAAACGAAGCGTGGGTGTATGTCTCTAATTTCAGGTGGTACTGAGCTTTCAATCTTTGCTGGCATTTTACCGCTTGGTATTTGATGCTATACACGCGTGCCGTGAAGTCAATACATGTATTCAGGGTCTTCGGTACCCGCTGCATCGTCAGTGAACCCAACAGATATTGAGAACCGGTATTGTTTAGTGCTTTGTTTTAAAATAGGGCTTTGGCACGAAATGGCAAAATGTTACAGTTACAGCTACACGAAATGGCAAAATGTTATAGTTACAGCTACACGAAATGGCAAAATGTTACAGAAACAGTTGCATGAAATGGCAAAATGTTACAGTTACAGTTACACGAAATAGAAAAATGTTATAGTTACAGCTACACGAAATGGCAAAATGTTACAATCGTTTTGCTCAGCGGCAGACTTGCTTGCAAAGAGTCAGCTTTATATGCGTTCACTCTTGGTCGTCTTTCCAATTAATGCAAAGTGTACACATGTATATATTAAACATCTGCAACTATTATCGGACACTTGTTGATGGCAATTTGCTGAAGTTATTCACCAAATGCTAGCGACTGTCGCGTGGCTGAAGTTATTTGCAAAAGACTAGTGACTGTCACGTGGCTGAATAATCCAAATGCTAGCGACTGTCACGTGGCTGAAGTTATAATCAAAATACTAGTGACTGTCATTTGGCTCAAGTTATTTGCAAAAGACTAGTGACTGTCAAATGGCTGAAGTTATAATCAAAAGACAAAAGTGACTGTCAAATGGCTGAAGTTATAATACAAAGACTAATGACTGTCAAATGGCTGAAGTTATACTACAAAGACTAGTGAATGTCAAATGGCTGAAGTTGTAATACAAAGACTAGTGAATGTCAAATGGCTGAAGTTATAATCCAAAGACTATAGTGAATGTGAAATGGCTGAAGTTATAATACAAAGATTATAGTGACTGTCAAATGGCTGAAGTTATAATCCAAAGACTATAGTGAATGTCAAATGGCTGAAGTTATAATCCAAAGACTATATAGTGAATGTCAAATGGCTGAAGTTATAATACAAAGACTAGTGACTGTCAAATGGCTGAAGTTATAATCCAAAGACTATTGAATGTCAAATGGTTGAAGATATTAGCCCAAAACAAGTTGCTGTCCAATATCTAAATTCAGTTGGCAAAGACTATATTGGCTATTCAATTACACAAGGAAACGGGGATACCGCTAAGGTACCCATGCTCTTTACCCGGAAAAAAAGCAAACCCGAAATTCCTCAAACAAATTCCCACGGATGGCATTTGTCCCAAAGCGACGCATTCGGTTTCTTTATTGTGTTTAACGTCGTTTTCAACCACAAAGGTTATATCGCGACGGGGAAAGGGGGGAGATGGGATAGAGCCAAGTGCTTGTCAATTGTTTTTTGTTCACAAAAGCACTAATCAAAAATTTGCTCCAGGCGCTTGCAACGTAGTACAATATATGACCGTACTGGGAGAATGCAAGTTTCCAGAACAAAGGACTTAACATTTCTTACATACTGCTTGACTAAAATCTTTACAAAAATTGACTATATTCTATACAAGAAACACCTAACAAGGGTAAAAGGAGAAACAGAATCCGTAAGTCGCCTCTTACGACATGCTGGGGAGCATCGGGTAAATTCTTCCCCCTAACCCGCGGGGGGTGACGCATTCGCTGGACCTACTTACTGCCCGTTGTACCGATTGGCAGGCAGGGCAGTGTTATGTACATGCACGTATCGGTTAAAAATGCGTTCCTGAGAAACACAAACAAAAATCTACTCACAAAACAAGGACATTGCACTGATCATGGTGTACGTTCGAGTCCGAACCCAATCATCAACTGGATTCTAGACTTCCTCTTCACGCAGTGCTTCCTCGAAGAAAACTGCCAGTAACCGCACCTCATTTACATACGTGGTCACAATAGATACTAGAGGGGTACGGTGACACGACACCCGCACTCAAGCATGATCTATTTCATGACATTTTGCAACCTATGTTGCTACTTCGCCTGGTTATGAATAGAACAGGAAGCGATCTCTGCGCGGAGTATACATGTACTATATTATATGCCTGGCAATTAAGTGTATAGATTAGCCGCGTCACGTGACTAAAAACCTATGAGAAATACTCAGTGACATAGATCTTCTTCGTTTTCATATATTCATGACTGCGCCGGAGACAACGTTTGGTCGGGCCATGTGACCCAGAACCGTGCGAAATTATTGGAGGAATTATGACGTCATTTTCTCGCATAGGTTCAAAATCTAGGACGACTGAACCGTCCGGTCATGTGACCGAAAGGGAACAAAATGATTGGAGAGAAGGGTTATGACATTGCTTTTTTGTGTGTGCATATAAACGAACTAGGTCTGGATGTGCATGTCGCTATGGCCGCACCCGAGCTAAGAGTGTGAGAAAAAAGTTAATGATATAGCTACTCATGACCCAGGTACCCGGCTTGGTTTTCATATTCCACGGCAAAAGAAACGCAAATGTGGCACCGAGAACAGCCATGTGACCCCGGGGAGAACTTAGAGACACAGTTCCCGTTCTCATAATAATATTCCCTCGTCTCCACATTCCATAGCAGAACAATCGCAAAATATAAGTTCAGCAATTATATATACGGTCAAGTGACTGCGGACCCGGCAGAAAACTTGAAGTTTCATTTCGTTTACATATGAGGGAGGACGGCACTGACTTTCGTGATGGACATGACTCAGGTGACGGAGGAGTACGTCAACGTGTGCATGAACGAACGAATGCATCAAAGGTAAACTATAAAAGAAATACTGAAGAAACCAAAAAGATGTTTGGGGAGGGGGAGGGGGGAGAGAGAGAGAGGGGGGGGGGGGGGCGGGGGACGGACACAAACAACAAATGTTTGAATTCGGATACACAAAAAGCACCTGATTTTGTACACAGAGCATGCTGTTGTCGTTGTTGTCGTTTTTTGTTGTTGTTGATGTTGTTGTTATTGTTGTTGTCGTCGACGTCAAGTGATTGCTTCATGGCCCTTTAGCTTTTGTTTCAGAAAGTTTCCCATTTCATCAATTCGTATACCATTCCTGCAGTCTGTTTTCTTTGAGAGCGGCCGATAGCTCATGGGAAAGAGAGAGAGAGAGAGAGAGAGAGAGAGAGAGAGAGAGAGAGAGAGAGAGAGAGAGAGAGAGAGAGAGAGAGAGAGAGAGAGAGAGAGAGAGAGAGAGAGAGAGAGAGAGAGAAAGAAAGAAAGAGAGAGAGACACACACACACACACACACACAGAGAACGAGTTGGAAAGAAAGGGCTACAAAAAGGAAGAAATAAAATTCATCCGGGCACTCTGCTCTCATGAGCTCTTCATGCCATGCAACAGGACAAAACATACATACAGCAGCCGCATTCCTTTCCCGAGACGAGCTGCAGGTGTCGGGTCGCGTCTGAATGCTTGGACATGTCGAAACAATAGCAAAGGCCTATCATAATGAATTCTAATGGCCCTAGGATTACCAGGTTCGAATGTCAACAACCACCCCTCAGTCTTACCACAAACCTCAAATCGTTTGAACGACGACGGAGAGATATAGGGGCAAAGGGGCAATCTTTGATAGGGGTAGTTCTGGCTGGAAAATCTATTACGGAACTTCTGCAAAACTGAAGAAGGCGTTTCCATGTTTGACGCCCTTTTCCGAGCGCTGTTGTCTTCGCCTGAAATGATAAGCTCCCGTGCAGATAAGTAAAAACTAACTAAGGTTTCGGGTTGTTCCTAGCGTTAATTGCAGTCTGTGCTGATAACTGTATGACTGAAATCGCAGTCCCAAATGATAACCTGGACTCAAAGTGCGACTTTGAAGGGTCAAATCAAGGAGGATGTGTGTGCGAACATTCCATGTTTATGCAATATAATGGTACGGTTCGATGGAGCACCGCCCGTATAAGTTGAAGTTTAAAGTTCGGTTTACAAGACGTGTTGATACCAAAGGAGGGTACCGCATTTACATGTCCAGGTTTTGGGGTGTCAAATATATTTGTTGTTCCGATTCTCAAAACAGTTGCCAAGTCATTACTCGTTTTCTGCAAAGAAGAACGCTTCCTTGTTGGCTTTTTGAAGAAAAAAACCCACCATGAACACCTCTTCAATATTCGCACGCAGGCACGCACACACACACGCATGCACACAGGTAGGCAGGCAGGCAGGCAGGCAGGTAGACACACACACACACACACACATACACACACCTACACAACACTGTTCCGCTTTGTCAAGACACTGTATTATCATTGCACGGGCTCAGGGGGAGGGGGGGGGGGGGTGAAGTGAGTGTATACAAATGGGGAACGGAGGGCGGGAGGGAGGGGGGGGATGACAAATATAAATATGAAGTACACTTGTATCAGGAACAGGGTGCCCTACGTCACACAAACGTTAAGTACGACTGTCCTGGCAAATTCTGTTTTTAATCAGATAAATTGTTTGACAGACTAATTAGCGTTATCGGTTGTGGGCATTGTTTCTATTCGCCAATCTGACACCCTAGACGACACTGTTATCACCTGATCGATCGAACTTTTGATGTTTTGATGTGAATAATTTTGTTGTTGAGATAAGGACACTTGTACTTATCTGTTATTGTATTTGTAAATGTTTAGAGTTTGTAAATGTGACCTGAATATTATGTCACGTAAGGAATAGTACAAATATTAGTATGATAGTATAACGTCAAGACTACCACTGAATGGCTATCATCATCCTATTTTCTAGAGTTTCGTTGGTTAAATGTTATTCACAAACAAACAAAACAAACACACAGAAACTAACAACAACAACAACAACAACAACAACAACAACAACAACAACAACAACAACAACAACAACAACAACAACAGACAAACAAACAAAGAAACAGAAAGCTATTGATATATTCTGAATAATTGCTTAGAAAAATTGTCGGGTTTGACAAACATCCATGTAAATGTCCGCGATTAGAAGCAAAACCCGACATCCCGTTCTTTATCGCACTGTGATTTTTAAGCAGCCACGTCATTTATGTGCACGTAAACCCTGTCAAAACGATCGCACCTGACCTCTGACCGACAATTTAAAAAAAAACGTAACAAAAACATCTGCCGCAGTCTGTTGACAGATACTGAGTCACCTATTGCAATAATTGTTAATATACTTACATCACAGTGCATTTTATAAGCACATCACAGTGCATTTTATAAGCACATCACAGTGCATTTTATAAGCACATCACAGTGCATTTTATAAGCACATCACAGTGCATTTTATAAGCACATCACAGTGCATTTTATAAGCACATCACAGTGCATTTTATAAGCACATCACGGTGCATTTTATAAGCACATCACGGTGCATTTTATAAGCACATCACGGTGCATTTTATAAGCACATCACAGTGCATTTTATAAGCACATCACAGTGCATTTTATAAGCACATCACAGTGCATTTTATAAGCACATCACAGTGCATTTTATAAGCACATCACAGTGCATTTTATAAGCACATCACGGTGACCTGTAGTTGCATGTAAAGGCATAGTACTTCCCGTGTATAAACGTTTCGGTTTACCATCTCAGATAAGGCAAGGCTTTAATAATAATAATAATAATAATATGGGAGATTTATAGAGCGCTTGACGTTCTCTAAGTGCTTTACAATGAAAAAACATTTACATACAAAGCAAAGCGAGAAAGCATGTGCAGCAGCATTCAGCACACAAGTGAACAACAACGAAACACTGCATCAATACAAGCTGCAAGCATACTAACACAGGCAAACCATTCAAACATTCAAACACCTGATCAAAAATGCACCATATCGACACAAAAATTAATCAAATTACTGTGTGAAGACGTGTGTTTTAAGGTTTGATTTGAAGGAACAAAAAAGTGTGGCAGTGTCGGATTGAGTAAGGGAGAGAGTTCCACGCAACGGCTGCAGAGAGGGAGAAGGCTCTCTGACCGTGCTGTTTGCGACTGAAAGAAGATAGACGGAACATTCTGGTGTCTAGAGAGGAGCGGAGGGATCGTGAGGGTGTGTGGAGTGTGAACAGGTCAGACAGGGGACAAGGCAATCCCTCCACTTGGACACATGCCACAAGTCAACAGCCTGGCTGCTCAAAGTGCAAAGTGGGAATCTTTTTGTTTGTTTGTTTGTTTGCTTAACGCCCAGCCGACCACGAAGGGCCATATCAGGGCCGCGGTGCTGCTTTGACATATAACGTGCGCCACACACAAGACAGAAGTCGCAGCACAGGCTTCATGTCTCACCCAGTCACATTATTCTGACACCGGACCAACCAGTCCTAGCACTAACCCCATAATGCCAGACGCCAGGCGGAGCAGCCACTAGATTGCCAATTTTAAAGTCTTAGGTATGACCCGGCCGGGGTTCGAACCCACGACCTCCCGATCACGGGGCGGACGCCTTACCACTAGGCCAACCGTGCCGGTTTAGTGGGAATCTTTGGAGGATTTGATTTCTTTGAGACCACTATAGCGTCAATCTGCAAAATTAATGCATCAAGTAATGTCCCATTCTGCACATGCAAGAAACAGTCGGGGCGTTAATTTTAACCGGGCACATTTGAGATAATGAGCAAAAATGTCTTTAGGCCAAAAAAAAAAGAGGTCTGTTTACGGTAACCCGACCGACCCTAGTTTTTTCGCGCGACCCTAGACTTTTTTTGGGCAAAATAACGTAAAAATATGTTTTTTTGTAAAAAAAAACAAAAAACAATCCCGACCTACCGACCCTATTTTTTTGGCCTATGTTACCGTAAACAGACCTTTTTTTTTTGGCCTTACGCGGACAGTGACCTAGCTATCGTTTTACGCTCACTCCGACGTACATACAACCTTGACACAGTGAAAGCACGTTGCACCTTGAGTTTTATATTGCTAGCTGCCACGTAATGTAGGCACTTGATTTATCATAGCCCGGGAGCTCTTATCTTTCCGGGCACTGTGCGAGTTTGTCGTCTTGTGAAAACGGAACCCTTTTGGTCACGGCTTGGAGATACATGTATCGTAATTCATATCAGTCGTGATAGATAGATGCATGATGGACAGCGGGTTGATAGGCTTCGCATACGTATCAGCAGCTGTTTGGAGTTTTTAGCCGCAGAAACTCGCACTGTTTGACTGCAAGGGAGATAAATATGTGGAACTCAGATTAATACTTAATGGGCGATGTGCCAATTAACTGAGGCACGACAAAAGAAAGAAAGTGTGAAGCACTAGGGGTAGTGTAGGGGCCGAGGTGTGATCACGATACTGAATAAGAGACGGATACAAGAAAAGAAAGAAAACTTGACTAACTGTAAAAAGCGAGGAAGAGAGAGAGAGAGAGAGAGAGAGAGAGAGAGAGAGAGAGAGAGAGAGAGAGAGAGAGAGAGAGAGAGAGAGAGAGAGAGAGAGACGAGAGAGAGAGAGAGAGAGAGAGAGAGAGAGACGAGAGAGAGAGAGAGACGAGAGAGAGACGAGAGAGAGAGAGAGAGACTCGAGAGAGAGAGACTCGAGAGAGAGAGAGAGAGAGACTCGAGAGAGAGAGAGAGAGAGAGAGACAGACAGACAGACAGACAAGAAAAAATGGCCGAGACAGATCTATGACAAAGACACACAGCGTCCAAACAACGAAACACTCTACCGTGAGCTTAGTTAAAGGGCTACCTTCCTATCTTAGCTATCCATTCAAATAAAGATGTGTCTGAGAGTAGGCAGTATCAGTGTGCCTATGCATGGGTACTTGAGGCCCAAGTCCTATCGTGTTTCAACGGTCACAAGTATCTGTATAACGAGTGATAGTGTCGTCAACAGGCCACTTGCTGGTGATAAACTGGGCGCGCCAAATCTCTCGCGGAAACCTTGCCCTTGAGAGGAGAGTTTACGAGACGTAAACTAAGTAGCTTTCTGATGACGGCTTGGCTCGGATTATATATTTTTCGATAAAAGGGTTTTCAGACAAATTTGACAAGACTAGGCCCTAACTAAAAAAAAAAAAAAAAAAAAAAAGCAAGCCAAAGAGTAGACTGTAAAATAGTGACAAATGCAGAGAGAGAGAGAGAGAGAGAGAGAGAGAGAGAGAGAGAGAGAGAGAGAGAGAGAGAGAGAGAGAGAGAGAGAGAGAGAGAGAGAGAGAGAGAGAGAGAGAGAGACGCGGATGAAAAGCGAACACAGGAAACGTGAAGACCTATAAATAGATTACCATTCAAATGCGCATTTCACAGTGCAATAAAGTCAGAGTGTGTAAAGCCCGATGAATTGTTGATTACTCTGCATGTCTTAATCCCTGTCAGGCTGTGCATGCTTTGAAAAACAACATATCGCTTTTGGAAGCATTCGTCTGTGACCATAGCGGTGCGTTCAATTGCTCTTACAGCGGAACCCCCCTTTTTAGACCCAAACAACCCCCCGCGGGTTAGGGGGAAGAATTTACCCGATGCTCCCCAGCATGTCGTAAGAGGCGACTAACGGATTCTGTTTCTCTTTTTACCCTTGTAAAGTGTTTCTTGTATAGAATATATAGTCAATTTTTGTACAGATTTTAGTCAAGCAGTATGTAAGAAATGTTAAGTCCTTTGTACTGGAAACTTGCATTCTCCCAGTAAGGTAATACATTGTACTACGTTGCAAGCCCCTGGAGCAAATTTTTGATTAGTGCTTTTGTGAGCAAGAAACAATTGACAAGTGGCTCTATCCCATCTCCCCCGGCCTTTCCCCGTCGCGAAGGTTATATCGCGACGGGGAAAGGGGGGAGATGGGATAGAGCCACTTGTCAATTGTTTCTTGTTCACAAAAGCACTAATCAAAAATTTGCTCCAGGGGCTTGCAACGTAGTACAATGTATTACCTTACTGGGAGAATGCAAGTTTCCAGTACAAAGGACTTAACATTTCTTACATACTGCTTGGCTAAAATCTGTACAAACATTGACTATATTCTATACAAGAAACACTTAACAAGGGTAAAAGGAGAAACAGAATCCGTTAGTCGCCTCTTACCACATGCTGGGGAGCATCGGGTAAATTCTTCCCCCTAACCCGCGGGGGGTACCCCAAAACTGATTCTGAGAAAATCGGGTCTTAAAATGGAGGGAGTCTTAAAATGGGGGGTAATTTTTACAGAGGCTAAGAACAGAAAGTCTGAGAAAACAAGGTCAAAGGAGGGAGTTTTAAATTTGGGGTGGGTGGGAGGGGGGTTACAAGAGGGGTTCCACGGTATGTAAGCTGTGGATGGGATGAAGTGTAATGTTTCAATCAATGTAAGCTGTAGATGGGATGAAGTGTAATGTTTCAATCAATGTAAGTTTTTTCGGCGTGTTGTTGCATTGATGACAAACTGCAATTCGGTCAAAACCATGCAGCTTTGTGCAAGCATACAAATTGATATTCGAGTCAAGTTTCATGTCCAGTTGTAATTTACGCGTTGCAAAACAAAATACTGACAAACTACACAAGGGCATAAGTCTGGACAAAAAAAGCATGGCAGCAAAAACTATTCACTTTGTGGCTGAACTGCACTTTGGACAAAAACAGCGGCGTGTCGGAAAATCTAGACTCTAACCGAGTTTCTTTACAACTCAAGCGTACTTACCAGCCATCCATGTAAAACTAAGAAAGAGAAAGAGAGAGAGAGAGAGAGAGAGAGAGAGAGAGAGAGAGAGAGAGAGGGAGGGAGAGAGAGGGGGGGAGGGAGAGTGAGAGAGAATGAGAGAGAGAGAGAGAGAGGGAGAGAGGGGGAGAGAGAGGGAGAGAGGGGGGAGGGAGAGAGAGAGTTAGAGGGGAGAGAGAGAGAGAGTGAGAGAGAGGGAGGGAGAGGGGGGAGAGAGAGAGAGAGGGCGAGAGAAAGAGAGGGGGGGGGAGAGAGAGAGAGAGAGAGGGAAGGGGAGAGAGAGGGAGGGGGAGAGAGAGATAGCGAGAGTGCAGAGGGAGAGAGAGTGCAGAGGGAGCACGCGAGATCTTACAATATGCTCGAAGTAAACACACACACGCACACACAAAATCAACAGAAATGGTCCAAAGCTGTGATGACAAAAATCCCCCCCCCCCCAACCCCTTCCGCCAACGACAACAACAATCCTCCTAGTCCGACAAGCCCGGCAGGTAATCGATCGTCTCACACTGCCCAGCTCAACACAAAACAGCCCCATGCAGTATAAAGCCTATACAGGACTTTAATTACCACCCGGAGTCCCATTAACCCGCCACCAGCCCTGCAGTCAAGCCACTCAGGTATGGCGGTCAACGGCCTGTGCATTATTTCTCACGTCCGGCTCACCTGTATGGAATAGTATAGGGTATTGTACTTACCCATTCTGATAGCTCTCTCACGCACACATAATCTCTCTCTCTCTCTCTCTCTCTCTCACGCAAACACACTCTCTCTCACTAAATCTCTCACACGCACACACTCTATCTCGACACCCTCCCCTCACCCCTGATAGCTCGTCAATGCACGCACGTCCATACATGCCTCTCGCTCTCTCTCTTTCACACACACACACACTTTTTATCTCTCACTCGCTCTCTCTCTCTTTTTCTCTTTCCCTCTCTGGTCTCTGTCTCTCTCTCTCACGCACTCACACACTCTCTCAAGCCAGCACGACAGCACGCCAATGCACGCACGACCTCACAGGCTACTCGCTGGTCAATGACCGATCCTGTCTCTGACCTAGATTCGGACCCTCCCCCGGCCGGGTTTTGCTGTGTTCGGTGGTGCGTATAGAACAGCCCCCCCCCCCCCCTCCCACAGAGTTTCGACCCCCCCCCCCCCCTCCTATATTTCTATCGCATGCAAATAAAAACAAGTATATTGGTTGATTAAAATCAACATGACCGAAGCAATGTTTTCATAAAAGAAGCGGTATTGTACGGGCACATGTTGAATTTGGGTTACAATCATGTGTTCCAGAGTATTTGAAAATTCGTAGGCATAAAAACATGCAAAGAGGACTGCGCTCAGAACTGTACCCACGGAATACGCGCGATAATTATAAGGCTCATATTGATTGATTGATTGAATAATATAGTCAAGTGGATAAATTGATTACTTATGTTTCACACTAGTTTTGCTGTTACAGCAGTCCCTCTCATGAACGGCACGGTTGGCCTAGTGGTAAGGCATCCGCCCCGTGATCGGGAGGTCGTGGGTTCGAACCCCGGTTGGGTCATACCTAAGACTTTAAACTGATTGGCAATCTAGTGGCTGCTCCGCCTGGCGTCTGGCATTATGGGGTTAGTGCTAGGACTGGTTGGTCCGGTGTCAGAATAATGTGACTGGGTGAGACATGAAGCCTGTGCTGCGACTTCTGTCTTGTGTGTGGCGCACGTTATATATCAAAGCAGCACCGCCCTGATATGGCCCTTCGTGGTCGGCTGGGCGTTAAGCAAACAAACAAAAAACCTCTCATGAACGGACACACTTGGGCCAGTGCAAACCTGTCCGTACATTGCAGGTGGCCGGTCACAGGAGAGCCCCACCCCCATCACACACACACTCAGGCACACTGACGGACTGAGTCTTTGCTACTGGTGAATGAGCTCTACTTGTCCTAAAACAATAAGGTCAAACAACTGAAAGAAAAAAAAACTGTCCTGTAAAAATGACGTTAAATCAACGGTGTCAGAAAAAGAGAGATAAAAGAAATCCTCAAATTCCTGAGGATACAGGCACCCCATGAAAGCAGCCACGAACATACTCACAGAGGCACACATGCTTGTGCAGATACTTAGCAAAAATATGAATTGAAAACCTGCATATGTGGTAATTTCTTTTTTGTGTGTGTGGCTTTATTGAATACTTCAGGCAGTGACTTTTCCCTGTCCAGTTTTCTCTTTCGTCTCTCTTACCCCTCGCTTACCCACCCCCACCCCCTTACCCTCCACTCCCTTTACCCAGCCCCGACAGCACAAATTTATAATCTGCAAGGCAGAGTACACATTTTCTAAAAGGAAGACTACTCCTCTTCAATTATATCCAGAGATCTTCCAGCTGTCTCCACCATAAGCCAAGTGGTCGAGTTTTATACCCCCTTTCCACACAACCGTTCTAGGTCCCGTTCCAGTACCGACCAAGGAACGGTGCGGGCATGGGGGGGGGGGGAGATCGGGACAGAACCGCAATGAACGTAACTGATCGTTAACGGAACTGCTTTGAACGGTAGGGTCGGTAGGAACGGCTGAGTTTGGGCTGCATGTTCAAATTTTTAGCCGTTCCCCTCCCGATCAGAATGAACGGTAATGGAACCTCAACCCATCGGTAACGGAACGCTTGGATCGTTAAAGGAACTTAAAACAACGGTAACGCAACGGTAGCGCTCTCACACACTGAGTTGTCATACCCGCATTTCAAACATCCGTTCTAGGTCCCGTTCCCTTACCGACCAAGGACGGCTGCCACTATGGTCAGACGCTTCTGAAAGATGCCAAAAAACGGCCGTTTGCGCAGCGTTCCATTGTTGTGGCAGCATTCCTTGGTTGGTACGTGAACGGGACAAAGAACGGTTGTGTGGAATGGGGGTATAACTTTTGACACCGACAGACTGAAGAATGAACAGATCTATGAGGTAACCGTCTATCACGGTTTCAGTGACACGAGTGGGAAAGAACTCTCTGTGGGGCGCCTTTCCCAAATTGCAATGCTATGCGCCTGTGCTGGCAACCGCATTGCGGAAAAGTTTGGTTGACGATCACGAAATTCACGAGAAAATTGCCGGCGTAAAATCCGTGCGGTAATATGGGGTGATTTTTCGCTCACTGTTAAAATCACGTGTTCCTAGCATGCTATACCTGCGTATAGTAGGCGACCAGTGATTGGTCAGGGAGATGACTGGTTCTCGGACAGGCGATTGGTGATTGGTCAGAGAGATCACATGATTTTTCTTTCCCCGTCTTGCTTTCTTTTCTACACGAGCTTTACAGACGTACAGGTCTGGGTTTCCGTTGACTAAGATTTGGGGATTCCAACGCGTTGAATGACTGGTTTAGGTCTACCAACGGGGCTTCTGATGTTAGTGCAATATACAGAAGGCTTAGGACGGAGGGATTTGGCTACATATTTTCGCTGACGAGCGGGAGCCAAATATTCAAGCGGTTTGCTTTCTTTTTTTATTTGGTGTTTAACGTCGTTTTCAACCACGAAGGTTAAGCGGTTTGCTTGGGAGAGCTACGTTTTACGAGCTGTTGAGGTAATTAGCCGTTACTTTACGCTGGTGACCGGTCAATGTCTGTGAAATGTAAACTCTGTTTTGTTTCTCCACGATAGCGTATAACTTGCTCATTATAACGCTAAATTGTAATCTGTATATGGTTTTTGCAGATATGGAGAGGAGGAGAAAATGTCTTGAGTTGTTATTAAAAGTCTACTCTTGCAGGTACCACGTGCTCGCTGAAGGGGGAAGTTAGATATGTTTAAAGGTGGAAAAAGGGGGGATTGTTGGCATGGTCACTGCACCGCACCAATTGCTCTGTTTCAGCTTGCTGGAGACTTGCTGGAGGTTTGCTACCCGGTTGCTACCCAGTTTCTACACGGTTGCTGGAGACGGGCTACCCTCTTGCTGTTCCTTTGCTGTACGGTTGCTGTTCTACGGCTGTTGCTGGTGTTGCTGCGACTTTCACCTGTATGCACCACTGCGCCACTGCGTTTCATCGAATGGACCCTGGCTACACTGAGAGTTGAGTGCACCCATGCGTAAACGCCCCCCCCCCCCCCCCCACCTTGTCATCTTTCTAACCCTTTATGAAGAACTTTGAGTTGTGACAACGGGGAGTGTTAACGCCTGTACAGGCTAAGACATTTTACAGAGCAGCTAAGTGTTTTTTAACTTTACACGGTTCAGCGTGTTCTTATTATTTCATAAACTTTAACTGGCTTTTGTCAGTTTTTTCTTGTTTTACGACTTGATCGTAAAAACACTTTTGGCTTCACGAGAAGAGGGAGGTGGAGAGTTAGTGTATATAAACAGACGTCTAGAACTTCTAATTTTGTTGATTCTAACTTTTTTGTGTGACTGCGAGAGTGGATCGTGGTGTGGTTAGTCAGTTAGCAGTAATTGACCGTTTTAGGTCATTCATTTCACTTATAAAACGTGACACCGTCTCAATGGTCCAGGCTCAGGAAACAAAGAGAATAATTATATGTCCTGGGGCGATTGTATAGCTTCCCTTCTTCGTGTCCGATAGACAAGGACAATAAATAGTAGAGCATAGTACAATTTCATGTTGGCATCTTCTCCACTGAAAGCTATAACCCAAAGACTGAAGACCAAAGTGCTTTACCCCACTTCTGACCCGAATCACCCCCCTCCTGCTAGGCACACGTGCACTCAAGTTAACCTCTGCTTTGACCTGTGTGCCAGGAGTCGGATGAGAGAGAGAGAGAGAGCGAGAGAGAGAGAAAGAGACACACACATAGACAGAGACAGACATAGAAAGACAGAAGCGGAGAGACTCAGAGGGAGACACAGACAAAGACATACATACATAAAGAGAGAGAGAGAGAGAGAGAGAGAGAGAGAGAAAGAGAGAGAGAGAGAGAGAGAGAGAGAAAACACCTTAACTGATCTCGTGAGAACGGTAACAAAACGAGACATGTCACCTCTCCGAATGCATTCCAATAGATGACCGCTCCTACGGCCATCAATGAAACCTAAAAGCCGCTTTATCACATAAAGGCGGCTTAAAAAAGCGACACACTGTCTCTCTCACTTTCTCTTTCGAGCTCTGCTCCTAACTTTCTCTCGTTCTCTTGTGGAGATTCATTTCCCCATTGGATTTTGAATATATCACAGCAAGTTATCATCAATCAATCCTTATAATTTCCATTCACGCCAACGACAATATCAATCAATCAATCAATATGAGGCTTATATCGCGCGTATTCCGTGGGTACAGTTCTAAGCGCAGGGATTTTTTTAATTTTTTAATTTTTTTTAAACATTTTTTGTTATGCAATTTATTTATGCCGTGTGAGATGGAATTTTTTTTACACAATACATCACGCATTCACATCGGCCAGCAGATCGCAGCCATTTCGGCGCATATCCTACTTTTCACGGCCTATTATTCCAAGTCACATGGGTATTTTGGTGGACATTTTTATCTATGCCTATACAATTTTGCCACGAAAGACCCTTTTGTCAATCGTGGGATCTTTAACGTGCACACCCCAATGTAGTGTACAATATGATTTGCAACAGAAACCCATACACATTTGTGAAGCTGCTTCGCCTGCCAATTTCTTCGAGGAAGTTCGATTAAAGGCAGAGTAAGCCTCCCGTAAACCATCACAGATACGGTCAGGCTTTTACACACAGTACAAACACCCTTTCATTTAAACACTCACCAATTGAGAACATCCTAGGTGCCCTCCGTAAAGAGCGAACAATTTTCAAAGAATTTATTTTTGCGTGGTTTATCTTACCCCTGAGCCATCGTGAACCCGTGTGAGCCAGTTTTCCCCCTTTTCACAATGCAGTCGTCATAGTTAGTCATTTGAATGCGACTCGACGTGAGCTTATCTACAATAGCACGTTTTTTATGCACGAAACAACGGCTGTGGTTCACAAGAACTCTAGCGATGGCTTTTGACTGTTGAGAGGAACGGCGATTTGCACTGATAAACCGGGCCGTCGTCTGCTACGACCCTTGCGTGACCCTGCTTCCGGGCTTTTCTTTTTTTAAACTTTCACAACTTCGAATTATGTTCTGATCTTGTCTTGATGAAAAACGAATTCTTTTATGATTAAAGAATGTTTGTGTAACAAGCTGTCAATTTATTATTTAGATTTTAAAAGTTAGGTCTAGCGCAAAAACGAGGCGCCATTGTTCTTCAGGGCCAAGTCCACGAAAATAAATTCTTGGAAAATGTCTCACGCTCGACAGAAAGCAGCCAGGATGTTCCCGTTCGGTGAGCGTTCAAATGGAAGTATGCTTGTACTGTATTTAGACGCTCGGGGAGCTCGGTGATGGTTTACGGGAGGCTTACTGTGCCTTTAAGGAAGCACGGGCACACAGGTTTACAAGAAAGACAAGCAGACATATAGGCAGACGTATAAAGCAGGCGCAAAGAGCATCATCCTGATATATTCATTGGCCGAAGTCTTGTTTACGAAGCTCGCGGTAGAAAGCTTTGGAACTGAATTTTTGGAAAAGGTTTCAATCAAGAAGCCTTGAGCCTCGAACTGTTGGATTTGATTGGCGTAGATGGGCGCAGTGGCGTGGTGGTAAGACGTCGGCTTCCTAATCAGGAGGTCGTGAGTTCGAAGAGGTCGGGAGTTCGAATCCCGGTCGCTGCCGCCTGGTGGGTTAAGAGTGGAGATTTTTCCGATCTCCCAGGTCAACTTATGTGCAGACCTGCTAGTGACTTAACCCCCTTCGTGTGTACACGCAAGCACAAGACCAAGTGCGCACGGAAAAGATCCTGTAATCCATGTCAGAGTTCGGTGGGTTATGGAAACACGAAAATACCCAGCATGCCTACTCAACGAAATCGGAGTGAAGCTGACTATGCTCTCAGAGTATAGTGTGGGGAACCCAAATGGGCAAACGAGCTCACACGTAACCAGACAATTCTGGAACGCTGAAGAAGAAGAAGAAGAAGAATCCCGGTCGCTGCCGCCTGGTGGGTTAAGTGTGGAGTTTTTTCCGATCTCCAAGGTCAACTTATGTGCAGACCTGCTAGTGACTTAACCCCCTTCGTGTGTACATGTGCAAGCACAAGACCAAGTGCGCACGGAAAAGATCCTGTAATCCACTGATGTCAGAGTTCGGTGGGTTATAGAAACACGAAAATACCCAGCATGCCTACTCAACGAAAGCGGAGTGAGCTGACTATGCTCTCAGAGTATAGTGTGGGGAACCCAAATGGGCAAACGAGCTCACACGTAACCAGAACATTCTGGAACACTGAAGAAGAAGAAGATTGGGTTAAGGGGGTAGAGTGGCTGGTCAGGTGGATATTCGGAGAACGAAGTCAGGAAAGAGAGTACAGACTAATAGCTTATATAAATAGAAGACGAAAACACGTGACTATATATATAATATATATATACAAATTGTAGTTGACATCTTATAATTTGTGAATTCAAGTAATCATTTCAGTATTGAAATCCGCCAAAGTGTTTCTATGCACACTTGCATGTATTTTAGTGTTGTAACTCTATTAGACTTAAAACAAATTCTTGGTCTTGTAAATTCCTGTTCTGAATAAGCTTTCCTTTCAACAATTTGTTCGCGAATGTGGTCAAAATCATTCCTCAAAATCACGTCGAGCTTTTCGTCAAACGAAAGGCATTTTCAAGGATCATGCTCGTGACATTTGGTTGAGCTACGAAGCAGTAATACACCGCGAAATCTATAGCAACTGTGATTATTTTAATTGATTTTATTTTATTTACATATCCAAAATCCCTCCCCCCCCCCCCCTCGCCTACCTTCCGCCCCCCCCTCTACCTTCCGCCCCCCCTACCTTCCGCCCCCCCCCCCCCATCGCAAAAAAGGTAAACACTCTATACAAGGCTGTAACGACAAAACACTTGCAGCAATAAACTTCAACAACTAAAGCCCCCTCTCGTGGCAAGCAGCGTAGGCCTTAAAACCCCAAAGAGAATAATGGACTGGGGAGTAAACTGTCGATCTATTCCGGGACTTGCTCTTTGCTTTCAGTCTTTCTTTACAGCACCGTTCATAGCGGTCAGCCATCCATAACCTCCCGTTCAAACTTCGTCCTCAAGAGAACAAAGTGTCCCGTTTTGTCACAGAAGTACTGGCTGTGAATACTGAGCATAGTGGTACTCGACATCTGGGCCAACAGGAGAGTCAATATCATGTTTGAAGTTGAATGACTAAAAGTCAGACAGGTACGATATTCGCAGACAGGTAGACTACAGGTGGACACAACAGCGCACAGACAAAGCAGGCACATATACTGCACGCAAGCGCACAGACCAGAAAAGAAGGGCGGAAAAAGAAACCAAGCAGGCAGACAGACAGATAGACATACATACGGCATACAGACCGTGCAGACAGTCAAGCGGAAGGGCGAATACAAGGGACAAGCAGACATGAACAGTATAAATATTAACACTGAAGCCGTACACGCAGACAGACCGTTGACAGACAGACATGCAGACAACGTCTGAACCACGCGCAGGCAGACAAGCAGGAGGGAGGATAAAAGAGACAGACTGACCGGAACACAGAATAGCACACAGAAAGACAGAAAAAAGCTATCGCTAACAGACATGCAGACAGACAGAAGCACCGCCAAACAGAGATACTGACCGCGTTCACACACTTAAAACTGACAGTCATACTGAACGGAGGACATAACTTGACAAAGCAACAACTAACTAACAGCCAAGCAGACTGAATGAATGAATGACACACACACAAGTATGGCTCATTGGCAGACAGACAGACAGACAGACAGATAGACACAGTATACATTCATCAGGACAGACCGATAGACACAGTATACATTCATCAGGAGAGAACACCGAGCCAAAACCATTGTACTGTATGTATATGAACCACCCACAGTGCTGAAGCCTGACAAATAACACAAAGAAAGAGTAGCCGAGGAGAGGGTTAGCAATTAGCGCTTCCAAAACAAAGTGAAAATAGTGCAAACAAAGCCCAACTTGTCAAAATATGGTATATAAAAAATCAGACACTTACCCTTGTAACCTAGCCTTCATGACCTAGTTCCACGACCTGGTTTCTTTTTTTTCTCTCGTGCAAAGTGTCGGCCGCACCGCGACTGTTCATACACTGATCAATGATTGTCCGTGCTATGTATGTCACAAGACGGGTCTACTAGTCACTCAACTGTCCAGCGATAATTGTGTGCACTGCACTTGAGACTCTTTCCACAGCTCGCCAGAAGTCCAGCAATTGACAGAAAATACAATCAGTTCTCCTCTCTCAGTGCGCTAGTCTGCTTGCACAAAAGCTCGAACAACACGAGAAAGACTCCTCAGTTTTTGTCAAGTGCAGAAAGGGAGTTTGACTGGAGAGGGGAGAAAAAAAGCTTTCGAGGGGGTAAACGTTGTGTGGTGTCGGCTAGCAGGGAGAAGCGAACAAGTCGGGCCGACGGGCGAAGCGAGTGTAAACACAAATCAGCTGGTGGAGTAGAGATAGTAGAGACGGTAGGCTGAAACACGCTGCTTTTACAATCCCGCTAACTTCTCAGCTGCCTGCCTTTTTACTGTGTGTTGGGGAGAGAGAACGAGCAGTTCAGTCTAGCCGAGTCTCTCAGACTTGTAGTCTGCGTTTACTGAACCTGTCTGCGCGTGCCGCTCGCGTGAAATACATGACCTCTACGCCAATCAATGTCAGCTTTTCGGCTCAAGCCCTCTCCCATTGGCCAATGAGAACCGTGGGTGCAGACAGCACAGGGAGCCTCACAACGAGTGAAAGGCCCAAGCGGGTCGGAATGAGTTGCAAAATGTATTTCTGTCAATGTCGTCGGCAACAGCAAGTTGCTGCATTTTACTGTCGTAGAAGAGCTTTGTCGAACGCTCATTAGATTTCCCCTGGATGCAGTCTACCAACTGTTGCCTCCCGTTCGTCGTTTTATTGCTGTGTTTTACGGCGCCTGTTCGTCTTTGAAGTCCGAGTTAGGTTACCAGCCCCCGGCCGCAAATCGTAAATTATCTATTCAACATAACATAAACTAGAAAGGAGGAAGAAAAACGCATCCACAAAAGTAGGAATAAGCTGAAGTTAACAAGATAACTTGTTTTTGTTCTTCTCACCTGCACTCTCTTGTTCCTAAGCTGAAGTTAGTTACAGGTTTAAACTGTGACAAAAATTGGTTTTACTTGCAGTATATGTAATATGCTGTTGAATCAGGCTGTTGCCGCCACTATATAATGATATAGCCCTTATATTTCACACCCTTCAAAGACCCTCAGTGTCCGCCAAGTTTCTCTCGTATGCACGACTGCCGAACTCCGACTGACCTGTTTGTCACCAGACCACACTGACCATGCAGCAAATATTTGATTCGATAGTCATCACTGGGCGTCACTTCACAGATAGTTAGACCATTACCAGTCAGTTTAAAACCTATTGCGATCAACAAGGAACTATTTAAACTCGTTGCACTTACTGCCTATCATCTTTTCAGTACAGAAAATCAGGTCAGGAGTGAGGTTGATGGTACTGGTCTAGTCACCATTATCTCCGCCATAAGAAAACGAACCAAAACAAAACGAAACGACCCCCCCCTCCCTCTGACCCCCTCACCCTGACCCCTCCACTTGAAGAACAAAAAAACCAAAAAACTAGATTACAAAACAACAACAACAACAACAACAACGAACACAAGAAACCGAGGTACCGAGGTAAATACAACAACAAAAACAAAATAACAACCAAACAAAAAACAAAACGATTGAGAAATGAGAAATGTCCGTGAAGTCGCTCGATCATTGCTTAGAATTCACAAACGATTTTTAGGCTACCTATACCTATCAGATTACTATCAAAATAAAATAGCGCACATACTTGTTTTTTCTTTACTGATCTGTATCATATATATGATCAGACAGAAGCAGTTGAGCTGTTCTCAGATATATCCAATGATCTAGATTAATTAAAATAAAATAGTGCATAAACTTGTTTTTATCTTTTCTGATCTGTATCATATGTATGATCTGGCAGAAGCAGTTGAGATGTTCTCAGATATCCAATCACCTATGTCTCGCAAAGCATATGCTGCAATATAAACACAACTGACCCAAATTGGGGACAGCAAGGTAGATAGATAGGAAGTGTACATATATAAGTCCAGCTGCATAATCACTAAACTTAGCCTGGACATGATTTTCCAGGTAGCTTTAAATACATTTTGATCTTGCGACACCTGGACTTAGTTAAGTACAAAAGCAAAAAGCCAATGTAGAAGATGAGTCATACTGCACAAGTCAGTTACTATTAGTCTCAGGTATGAAACGTGTGGCACAATGGTTGCCCCCCCAAGCCCCCCCCCCCCCTACACACTCACACTCTCTCACGTCACCTTTTTACTTTATATATAGTAACGGGAAAAAACATGTTTTTTATTGTGAAGAAAAAGACAAGAAATGTATCCCCCTTCACAAAAAACAACAACAACAACAACAACAACAACAACAACAACAGTGTGTAACAACAGCAACAGCAACAACAACAACAAAATGTCCAATGTTCACATTTCTAGTTAAGGATCCACACCCTGAACTATAAACAGACCTTATGACCTCTACGGCTAATTAATTCATCGCTAAACATGTTTACAACCTGTAACTGATCTTTTGTTGAATTAAAACACGAGAGAGGTCAGTTAATGGATCTTTGGAAATATAGACAAAACGAAACATTCACATGCAAGAACGTCGACACAGTATATAGCCTTTGAAGTGGACAGGCTTAATAATAATAAAAAGACAATGACATAGATTATATACAGTGGGTGGGGGGGGGGGGGTCGGAGTGGGACTGGGGGGGGGGGGGGGGCGGTGTGGGGGCTGGGGGGGGGGGGTCTCTCGTTCGATAAACTATAAGCCAAGGTGGGCTATCATAGCTACAACGATAACCCGTTTCAGAGCTGACGAACAGCTTGTAATTATTTTGTGCGTTACATTATATTTGTAATGGTCACGGCCACGTGAAACTGAGTGCAAGCCGATCTTAATGAATGCAACAGAACGTATTGGATACAAATCCTTTGGGCTGTCTTGTCCTGCATGAGGTCATGTGACCGATTTCCTCAACAACAAACAAACATGGCGACTAGTTGCTTGCAGCGGTGTTTGTATTGTAATGGTCTACAATGATCGCAGTGGTTGGTCATGATGATTTCATTTAAGTGCACTCGGGTATGTCTCAAAAGAATATGTTTGGCCATTTTAAAGTCTGAGTAAGTCCTGTGTGTGTGTGTCGATCTCAGTCTGTCTCTCAGACTGTCTCTGTCCGTCCGTCCGTCCGTCTGTCTGTCTGTCTCTCTGTGTCTGTCACACAGTCATGCAGACAGACACAAATATACAGACACAGACAGACAGTACTCCCCCTCCCCACATACACAAACACATACCCCCCCTTCTCATCTCAGTGTTCTCATAAATCTAACAATGCCAGATGTCGCCCAGGAGTAAAGAGTGGAAGAAACAGGTTTACGATGCTTTGCAGACAAAAACACAGTAACGTCCGCCCTGGCACGAGCGGTCACATTACCGCATTTGCATAGCGCGTGCATTATATAGTACATCAATGGGTCAGATATAGCCGCTGAAATGTACACACTTTTGTCAATATTCGACGGCGTTGAATTACCGCGATTGAGTTGCTTTTTATTGCTCTGTTTAAAGAGTGCGTGTCCACCACGGTGGTTTTTTTTCTGTCAATTTTTTTTTATTGTTGGTGTTGTTTTTAAATTATTGTTTTTAGTCCTCAAAAATGTGTACATTATTGTTTAGTTATGCATGCTTTAGTGTTTTCTTTTCGCGAATAATTTGCAGCGGCTTAATTTGTGACACTACATTTTTACAACAGTGACTCCTTGTGCAGTTGTTTCTAATTTAAGCCCAAATTTAAGAGCCGGATTTATTTGTCGCTCCAGAGGAATTATATACAAACAGATTAACTTACAGCGGGGAATACCCCATTAATTTTCTATCTGGTGGTTGGGCATAGAGAGCAATAAGCTTCCTGGAATATTACATGGGCACTTAAACTTTATTAAGCCGCCTTCATGTAATAAAGCGGCTTTTAGATTTCACTCTGTCTGTTTGTTTGTTTGTGTGTGTGCGTTTTTTTTTAAATGGCTCCCTGCATGGTGTGTCAAACTGCTCTTTCTTATCGTAAGGTAAACGTCATTATCCTATTTAACGATCGGAAACAGTTTATATCAAGGTTTGAAGGTTTCTAGGTGTATTTTATCAAATGGGGCCGGCATATTGCACTTGAGGCATGGTAATGCAGGGAACAAATCGCATACATTGAAATACCAAAACGTATTACTGTTAGTTAATCCATGTATTTAAGCAGCACCAAACACACACACTGCATGCCCCAAATGGTTTAACCGTGAGGGCGTTAAACAACATTTCGCACACACACACACACACACACACGCACACACATGCACACACACACACAAACACGCACTCACGCACGCACATACACACACACATATACATACATACACACACACACGCGCACGCACGCACAAACACATACACACACGTGTAAAGACGATTTATATTTTGGATGATTAATGAGATGAGGATGATTATAATGATGCTTTGGATTTCCAATTTTGGTTTGAGACTACGTGACACGCACACACACACACACATGCACACACACACACAAACACGCACGCACGCACGCACACACGAACACACGAACGCACAAACACACACACACACACACACACAAACACACACACACACACATCACACACATATACAAACACACACAACAACAAAAGTGCATTGGTCGAATGTCCCTTTTATTTTGCATCTGGTGCAAATGCAATACATGCCTTGTCCGTTTCAGCACGTGTGAATTAACCCACCGTCAACGTTCAATCGGTATTATATTATGGTCTTTGTTTCTGTTGCAATGATTTAACCTTGCTGCAGTTCACACTTTGTGCCTTGTAAATAACACGGAATGGCCGTGGTAGGTGAGAAAAGAATTGATTCGTGAATGAGTTTTTTTGCACTCGGGGGTTGCAACAAAGAAGTTCTGAGTATAGGTTCACACCTGGATGAGTATAACCATCACCCCCCCCCCCCTGCCCCGCATTCGCTGTATATATATATCATCTTTACCTATTCGAGCCAATGAAGTCTTAGTCTTAGAATAAATTTTCACCATAATGGATGTTTCAAAACATGCTAAACTTAACAAACATCATCGAATCGATCGATGCAGAAGGTATAAATGGCGTTTTCCGTCTTTGAAAAAAAGCTCGTTTTTTTTTCTCCTTTTCTTCTAAGTTTGTAGACTTCCTTTGTCATGTGCTTTGTTATTGTAGTTTTCATTCAGAAGTCTTCACCATTCAAAGTTAGGAACTGACAGCGGATTTTGTTTGAATAGGAGAGCAGGCATGAATTTCTAACAGCTGAAATCCACACTCTGAGCTCTAGACTGCATGCATAAGCGGTAACTGATGTATTTTGCACACACACACATGCACAAACAAGATTTTGATTTGATGATTACACCTGCTCTGTGCCGCTGTCAAATCAATTATAAAACACAAGTCTGCAACACCATATTTTGCTTACGAATTAACTGTAATCCTCACCTCCTCCCAAAACTCGCCTTTCACACTCACATGGCCACGCTGTACCTTAATCATGGCCGGATTGACTGAGAAGATATAAAGTTGTCCCAAACAATCAAGTTTATCAGCCCACGGATGCTATAATCCGCCCCGAAAGAGCACTCGAGTTAAGACTTTGACAAAGCTGCGTGACAACAATAGATCACTGGACACCCTCTAATCTCCGCGTTGGTCACTCTGAAATGTTTAGACGACGCCAAAAACTCGCACTGTAATGGGCAGAATATACCTGCCCAGTTTCAGCGGCACAGACGACGCACGGCCTATTATTTATGCCGCGATAGGGATTATGACGAGTACTTGCATGGCCTGTTTTCCTTTCATGCAAGGTGTAGCGGGCTGGGATAAGCTGCAGTGCGTCGTCGGTTACATATGTGAGCGGAGCCCCTAAGGTTGACTCTTTGGCGCTGCAGGCAACAGAAGGCGTCAATGATCTGAGGGGCCTCAGGTCGTCTCAAGCTAAGCCTTTGACATGGGTCGTAATTTCAAGTGGAGTGTTTCAAAGATTTTCAAAGATTGGTTCACAGCCTAAAGAAGCTTGGACCAGAGACGTGCTATATACTGAGTATATCTATGCCTGGACTCAAACGGTTTAGTCCCAGAGGCGAGGTTTCAAGTTGCCCTTCAAGTATAAGCCCTGCTGATTGTCAATGATGTTGAGATCTCAATGAGGTTGATATGTGAACTGTGGGCGACTTCACCCCCCGCGGGTTAGGGGGAAGAATTTACCCGATGCTCCCCAGCATGTCGTAAGAGGCGACTAACGGATTCTGTTTCACCTTTTACCCTTGTTAAGTGTTTCTTGTATAGAATATAGTCAATGTTTGTAAAGATTTTAGTCGAGAAGTATGTAAGAAATGTTAAGTCCTTTGTACTGGAAACTTGCATTCTCCCAGTAAGGTAATATATTGTACTACGTTGCAAGCCCCTGCAGCAATTTTTTTATTAGTGCTTTTGTGAACAAGAAACAATTAACAAGTGGCTCTATCCCATCTCCCCCCTTTCCCCGTCGCGATAATAACCTTCGTGGTTGAAAACGACGTTAAACACCAAATAAAGAAAGAAGAAAATGGGCGACTTCATTGCAACTTATAGACATGGAGATGATGACTTCTCGACGGCCGATGACAACAGCAGAGACGGCACTGATCTGAGTGTCTGCATGATCGTACCATGATTGTGTCACTTGCATATTGTCACCGCAGAGTGTGGTATGCATATCGCAGATAAAAAACAACAACAACCGCCCAGAACATTTTGAAATGACAGCCTGAACGATTCATATTATGATTCAAGCTTGTGCCTGTTGATTTCATTTTCTTTTTCATGACTTTCTAATGCAAAGCTATAGCAGCAACAGAGTCGCGCTACCCAGGTGTGTGCGTGTTTAGGTGCTATCAGCCTCCTGCACGTATGGTAGAATGACCGAGGTCTTTTACGTGTTACTCCGGAGTAAAAATGTCGTACGAAAATTTTACTCCCTTTACTAAAAAACTACTCCCCCATACCTCAAGAAAAGTACTTCCAACAACAGGTGTGTTCCGAGTCAACATTTTGGTCGAAAATGTTACTCCCCTGACGAATAAATAACGAATAAAATATTTCACCCTGACATGAGCAATTTACTGCCCACGCCAGGTGGACGCAACCTTTACTCCCCTGTCCCCTGTTAGTCTTGGTGGTGGTAGGGCTGGAGGAATCCACAAAAAATTTACTCCGGAATAAAACTTTCGTACGAAATTCTTACTCCGAGTACACCTTTCGTACGAGAAAAGAACTCCCCAAGGTACGAAAAAATTACTCCCTCCACGAAATTTGGACTCCCCAATGTTTTACTTCCAGTAAAAATCTCGTACGCGAAAATGGGATGCGGGCGAAGGGATAATGCCAATATGTGATATCGCGCAAACAAATGTCGCGCTACCCTCCCTCCACCCCTTCCACCACCAAGACTAACAGGGGACAGGGGAGTAAAAGTTGCGTCCACCTGGCGTGGGCAGTAAATTGCTCGTGTTAGGGTAGACTAATTTATTCGTTATTTATTCGTCAGGGGAGTAACATTTTCGACCGAAATGTTGACTCGGAACACACCTGTCGTTGGAAGTTATTTTCTCGTGTTATGGGGCAGTAGTTTTTTTTGTAAAGGGAGTAAATGTTTTCTCCGGAGTAAAAATCGCGTGGGAGTAATTTTCTCGTGTTACACCGGACTGATGTGCACCAAACGAAAGTGGGTGCCACTCAGCAGAATGAGAACAAACCACGGAGACTGATTCGTTGAAATTGCAACAAATCTGAATGTCAACCAATCCAACACCGCGGCTGGCTCCCACCCGGTTGGTAACTTTCTCGTGCACCTTGACCATGGTCACTGTCCCAATCCCAGCATCAAACCTCAACACGCACGGGGAACGTAAGTCAACTATTTTCAATAAAAGCAACACTAAACAAACACACCACCACCACCAACAACAACCACCCCAACCACCTCCACCACCACCACCGCCACCAAACAACAGACCCCTACACAAACACACGACACAAACGAAGAAAATCAGTATGTGCAGCATTTTCCCTCTCATTTTTCATTATATTTAGTCAAGTTTTGACTAAATATTGTAACATCGAGGGGGAATCGAAACGAGGGTCGTGGTGTATGTGCGTGTGTGCGTGTGTGTGTGCGTGTGTGCGTGTGTGTAGAGCGATTCAGACTAAACTACTGGACCGATCTTTATGAAATTTGACATGAGAGTTCCTGGGTATGAAATCCCCGAACGTTTTTTTCATTTTTTTGATAAATGTCTTTGATGACGTCATATCCGGCTTTTCGTGAAAGTTGAGGCGGCACTGTCACGCCCTCATTTTTCAACCAAATTGGTTCAAATTTTGACCAGTAATCTTCGACGAAGCCCGGGGTTCGGTATTGCATTTCAGCTTGGTGGCTTAAAAATTAATTAATGACTTTGGTCATTAAAAATCGGAAAATTGTAAAAAAAAAATAACAATTTATAAAACGATCCAAATTTACGTTTATCTTATTCTCCATCATTTGCTGATTCCAAAAACATATAAATATGTTATATTCGGATTAAAAACAAGCTCTGAAAATTAAATATATAAAAATTATTATCAAAATTTTTTTTTCGAAATCAATTCAAAAACACTTTCATCTTATTCCTTGTCGGTTCCTGATTCCAAAAATATATAGATATGATATGTTTGGATTAAAAACACGCTCAGAAAGTTAAAACGAAGAGAGGTACAGAAAAGCGTGCTATCCTTCTTAGCGCAACGAATACCCCGCTCTTCTTGTCAATTCCACGGGCACTGCCTTTGCCACGGGCGGTGGAGTGACGATGCTACGAGTATACGGTCTTGCTGCGTTGCGTTGCGTTCAGTTTCATTCTGTGAGTTCGACAGCTACTTGACTAAATATTGTATTTTCGCCTTACGCGACTTGTTATATTTAGTCAAGTTTTGACTAAATATTTTAACATCGAGGGGGAATCGAAACGAGGGTATGGTGTATGTGTGTGCGTGTGTGTGTGTGTGTGTGAGTGTGTGTAGAGCGATGCAGACTAAACTACTGGACCGATCATTATGAAATTTGACATGAGAGTTCCTGGGTATGAAATCCCCATACGTTTTTTTAATTTTTTTGATAAATGTCTTTGATGACGTCATATCCGGCTTTTCGTGAAAGTTGAGGCGGCACTGTCACGCCCTCATTTTTCAACCAAATTGGTTGAAATTATGGTCAAGTAATCTTCGACGAAGCCCGGGGTTCGGTATTGCATTTCAGCTTGGTGGCTTAAAAATTAATTAATGACTTTGGTCATTAAAAATCTGAAAATTGTAAAAAAAAATAAAAATTTATAAAACGATCCAAATTTACGTTTATCTTATTCTCCATCATTTGCTGATTCCAAAAACATATAAATATGTTATATTCGGATTAAAAACAAGCTCTGAAAATTAAATATATAAAAATTATTATCAAAATTAAATTGTCCAAATCAATTTAAAAACACTTTCATCTTATTCCTTGTCGGTTCCTGATTCCAAAAACATATAGATATGATATGTTTGGATTAAAAACACGCTCAGAAAGTTAAAACAAAGAGAGGTACAGAAAAGCGTGCTATCCTTCTTAGCGCAACTACTACCCCGCTCTTCTTGTCAATTTCACTGCCTTTGCCATGAGCGGTGGACTGACGATGCTACGAGTATACGGTCTTGCTGAAAAATGGCAGCTACTTGACTAAATATTGTATTTTCGCCTTACGCGACTTGTTAGTAACTCTCTTGGGCCGGGTTATCGCAAGTGAGGTATCGTCGTAAATTTCGAATTACAATAAAAAATATGATGGTAATAAAATACGGGGTTGCCCTCAATAATACCAGGGCCACTTCCTCGTCTTGTCATAAAACTGTAGGTGCATAAACTGTATATTCATCCCGCAACCAAGCGTATGCTATGATTAAATACTTACTCTCAGCTGTTCTTCGACCTGAAAAAAACCCATTTTCCGCAACCCACTGTGCCATCGCGGTTTCCAGGGCAAGATAGAGTTATTCCGCCTTCCACAGGAAGATAACTTCCGGTTACTAGCCATTTCTCTCAAATTACAGTATCATCCTTCCTCCCTTAGACTGGCGTTTAGATCAATTACAACTACTATGGACCCTGTATCAAGGAAGCGTTGGTGGGAACACAAAGGGAAGGTGTTAGTGAGAATGCCTGATCACTTTGAGGTCGCTTCTCCATCAAATGGAAGTTTAAAATGGGAAGACAACATGCGGAACTGGCCGCCGGTGACCTATGTCACATAGTATGTCAAAATCGTCAATTACCTAATGTTTTCTGAGGGCTGCGACGGGGAAGCCATGGATAATTTCAAGAGTATGGAGTCTGGCAACTATTTCCAATCCCGAAAGGTCAGTACACATGCAATGTTTACCTTTTCGTCATTATTTTATAGTATTTATTTGACACTGACACACTGAGAGTGAGAAGAAAGTGACAGTTCACTATCACTATGTTGACACCAAGCAGAAGAAGACGAAACTAGTAGTAAAATGTTGGGTTTGTTATTATAGCTAGCACAGTGCTAGACATTAACTATTGTTGTCTTGACCGTAGAAGTGGTAGCAGAGCAACACACCTGTCAGTGTCAACAGACACACTAATTTTTAGTTGTGTTTTTCAATGTTACTTTACATAAACATGCTCTGAAAATTAAATATATAAAAATTATTATCAAAATTTTTTTTTCGAAATCAATTCAAAAACACTTTCATCTTATTCCTTGTCGGTTCCTGATTCCAAAAATATATAGATATGATATGTTTGGATTAAAAACACGCTCAGAAAGTTAAAACGAAGAGAGGTACAGAAAAGCGTGCTATCCTTCTTAGCGCAACGAATACCCCGCTCTTCTTGTCAATTCCACGGGCACTGCCTTTGCCACGGGCGGTGGAGTGACGATGCTACGAGTATACGGTCTTGCTGCGTTGCGTTGCGTTCAGTTTCATTCTGTGAGTTCGACAGCTACTTGACTAAATATTGTATTTTCGCCTTACGCGACTTGTTTATTACTTAGTTAGTGGAAGAATCTTTTATAATGTATGTTTGATGGTGTATGCTTTTAATTAAGCGTTGTTGACTATGAATGTAGATGTAAATGCTTGTATAACTGTGTTTTAATTTTAAATGTGTCAAGCGAAAAGAGCACAAGGAACTTAGTCGATAAATATCGACAGGGGGCGGACAAATGGTTTACATGTGAAATGTGTGTATATGGGTGTGGTTCTGAAACAAACAAACCATGTGAACCCCCCCATCCCACCGCTCGCGGGCTGAACGACTGACGTCACATGTCGCTTCGGTCTTTTCCTGAGAAGAACACCGCGTGTACATAATACACAATTCGATCGCGTAGCACTGCCAATGCACATTTTCGCAACGAAAACCGTGCTACTGTTTCTTGTGTGTTAAATCTGAAAGCAATATAAGTGAACGAACAATTGAAAACTGATATCACGTTACTAAACTCCCAAAAGTAATAAATTACTTCTGACTGCGGTACACAATACGGCAGTCACCTCTGCGAATGCTGTCGAAGAATCTAACCGAAAGTAAACATTCTGGGAATCTACGCGCATCGGCCTTGACGCAAGTTCAATACTTAGCCAATGAGCGCGCCGCGGCGAAGTTGGCCGCTGTAAGTCTCGCAGCGCTGGCTGGCTGAGCGAGTTGCGTGTCCATCCTTTTTTGGTCCAAGCCGCACCGTAGACCAGATTAGTAGGTGCTTGATTTTGGTATTTTGATTTTACATAACATTAAACCTTTCTTGGGGTTCATGGTCATGGCAACAGCCATAATAATATTATATCATGTATAATATTACATTTCAGCATATTTGAATTACATGTCATCATACCAAACTGTCATACATTTTTATTCCTACATCATTCTGATTGATCACAACCAAACCTACTATCAGTGGACACATCCAAATGTAAGCGCCTGTTCTTGACAACTTTTAATCGATCTAAAAATAGCAACTTGCTGGGCCCTCTGCCGCCAACAGACACTGTTTGGCCTGTAGGTAAAATGTACAATGTATTTTCTGATTTGTGCACAAAAGCTTTATTTCTTTTTTCTTTTTTTTAACATAACAATGTTTAATGTCACTGTATGTTTAAAAGACCATGGTCATATTTGTAAAAAAAATGTTAAATTAGAAAATAAATAACATTTTGGTTCATGATTTTTCCTACACCTGTGCTAAAAATAAGAAATAAAAATGTCGGGTATATAAGTCACTCAAATACAGCTAGGTATGAATGGCTCGGTTTGAGTTTGTTGCAGTTGACCCTGCACAATGCGACATATCATGTTTTTGTTGAACAATTTTGACGTCACCCCTCCCATAGGGTGACGTATTTCACAACTTCCTGTGTTACACAAACTCTGTGATGACCAATTTTGACGTCACCCCTCCCATAGGGTGACGGATTTCACAACTTTCTACAGATGAACAATGTTGCCTTCACCCCTCCCATAGGGTGACGGATGTCACAACTTCCTGTGTACACAAACTGATGACGTATTTCACAACAAAATGGCGCTGCCCATGGTCAACCTCTAAACTATCCGTATAGAATGGGGGCGTCCTCGCCCATAATAATTGTAAAGTTATGATGTTGCGCTATAGAAATGCTCATTTATTATTATTATATTATTATTATTACTTACCCGACAGAGTTATTTCCGGAGGTAGTCTATCACAAAGCATGTACAGCTTCTAATTTATATACGACTCTCTTTCCCTTTGTATACCTGTCTGCCTGTCTGTCTGTCTCTCTGTTTGTATGTCTGTATTTCTCTCACCCTCTCTCTGTCTCTCCTCCCTCTCTCACCCTTTCCCTCTCTCTCTCTCTCTCTCTCTCTCTCTCTCTCTCTCTCTCTCCGTCTCTCTCTCTCTCTCTTCAAATCTCCTGCAAGAAAATCCCGTTCTCTAATGCATCTCACTTTTATTTCGCGTCTCTTCCCCATACCACCTCCAACCAGAACGACATCCCATCCCATCCCAACATCTCTCAAATCCAACTTCAGTTCTCAGTCCCCGTTATCACACACTCGTATCAAGGACACCACCCCCAATGCAATGTTGAAAGCCAGAAGGTCTGGCGACAAACACAGTGTTCCTAATGTGATTTTAATGAGAGGGAAGATACAGGCGGTACTGACACAGCAAACACAGGACTGGTCAGCGGTTAGTGACCACCTCCATCTCCATAACATGCTTGCTGACCACTGGCTTGTCATCATCATCTTCAGGCAGCAGCAGTGACCAGGGGGAGTATGCACGAGAAAGAGCCCAAGGAAAGTTAAGGGGCTTACTGTCCGTCAGGTCTAAATTGCCTAAATTGCCTATATTGGACATGACTTGGTTTATACCATAGTTTAAAAAAAAAGAAATTCGGGAGCTGGTTAAAAACGGGAGGATGACGGGAGTGGGGGTGATAAGATATTTTAAAGAGATCTGTTAAGATTGGATACAATCGAGTACTTTGTATCACCTTAATATAGGTGGGGTCCAAATACGTAATCTGGGGGGATGGGACGATAAAATCGAGTCTTTATTTCATCCAAATGATTTTTAAAAGTTATAAAATCAGAGCCACATTTGGTTTAAACAAAATTTTATTCAGAATTTCTTCGCATGAACAGTTTGAAACACACAGCTAGGACACGCACTCAAGCAAATGCTTATATCACGTGACCGGAACAATACTAAATTACACACATTTTCGTAATGGTGGACATAACAACAATAAACCAGAAGAACAAATTGAAAGAATGGGGATGGGGAACTAAATAGGAATAAAAGAATCTACAGAAGAGAAAAAAGAAAAGGGGGGAGGGGGAGGGGGAAGAAAGTACTGACAACCACAAGGAGAGACTAGGACGAAAGCGCATAGGAAGAGAGCATCAAGTCTAAGACATGCAACATGTAAATTCAAGTAAATGTAACAATGTTTTGATGGAAGGCAGTAATTCGTTAACATATCAAATACGAGACAAACGATAATAATCATTACTTATACGCTGCTTATGTAATCAAATACGATAACATAGAGAGAGGCAGTGTGGAGGTACACATACGCCTGCCCACACACATATACACTATCAATGCGTGAACACATCCATCAAATCAGTCGACCAGATTTAACAATAAACAATTGGACAGACTCAAATATCAATGTTATTACGAACAGAATATTGCTCGCTACCTTTTAATAATATTTCCACGCGTCTGAAGTGAACAGGCAACGAATTGATTGTTGTCAGACGAGCATCTGCATACAAAGTGCAGTTTAATAAATAATGTTCGGCTGTTTCATTAATTTGGATCACCGCAAACACACTGTGCGTTATCTTTTAGATGGCGTTTACACAAGTCTGAATTAAGGTTACTAATATTTAAGCGCATTCTGCAGTGTTGAACTTCTGTCTGTCGTTTTCCAAAATAATAATAAGCTGGTACACTATGATCAGGACTTTGTAAATAATACTTAAACTCGCTTGTTGAATTTGTTGTTTTAATCACATCAGGCAAATTATTCCATAAAACTGTGGAGAATGGAATGAAGGATGTTCGGAATATGTCTGTCCTATGTGCTGGTACGAATCTTTGGAATGGTCGTCTTCTGTGGTAGGAGCCACATTTGTGACCCTCCATCACGAAATGAGTCGCATGTCACATCGCGCGGTTCTGCCCTAGGCTTAATATAAGTCCGGGGAGTGTCTGGTAACAGTGTGATGGTCACCTTAGTCACAGGCTTATAACTCAAACAGTTTTCGCTCTTTTCTAAAACGATTTTCACCACCGGATAGAGCATAAAAAACTCTTTATGAAAATGTAAAAACATGAAAATCATGCAAAGGTGATAATTATGCGACTCATTCCGTGGTGGAGGGTCACATTTGATTAATACCGGTTAAAAGCAGGTGTGCGTGCTGGGAAACAGCACCCCAATATCGAGAAAACCTGGATTTCTCTTCAAATTCACAAGGTGCCCAACTGCTGGCCTGTCTACAAAGCGCCCAACTGTGTGAGATCTCTATACATAAGCACTCATTTTGTCTGAGTGGTTGAAATCTCGAACCAATCTCCATTTTAACCAGTCCGTCTCAACGCCTTGGTTCCCACAAAGATAAGCGCTTTTTCGTGCACACAAACCTATGATTCTCCCCACCCACCTCCCATTAAATACTGACGGGGGTGTCATCATCATCTTCAGGGGGCAACCGCAGGCTCAATGGCCTATCAAGAGGGGGGGGGGGGGGTCGTGGGAGTGTGGAGAAGAATAAGGGTCCCTGCGACCGTTTGTACGTTGACGTTGGACACCAGCGAAGCTGGTCAACCAATTTGATAAAGTGGTGCGATATCTCGCTCACCCGAGTTAATCGGCACAGGTAGATTTGTGTCTCTCTGCATGGTGACGATGTTGGTGAAAGTTGCGCGATTTGTGCGGGTAGGGGTTTGGGGGTGGGTGTGAGGTGGGGTACGTGGGTGGGGCGGGGTTTGTTTTGGGGGCGGGGGTTGGATGTAGTGTGTGTGTGTGTGTGTGTGTGTGTGTGTGTGTGTGTTAGTGTGAATGTAAGTGTGTGCGTGTGTATATATATATATATATATATATATATATATATATATATATATATATATATATATATAAACAACACAATAAAAAGTCCAAAACCAAGCCAGAATGTCGCATCTTTTTAAATCCAAATTTTCGGCCCGCAGGCCTTCTTCAAGGTGCACAGACCAAGCGTCTATAGTTACAACACAACAATGGAACATCCGATCGTACGTCACATACAGACGTAAAGTTACATTCTTCAAAAATATGATTAGTATTTAGTCTCTACCAGCCCCATGCCTTTTTGAATGTATCATGAATCAAGGGTCTATGGTTACAATTAAACACATTTATCAATAGAACATACATGTAGTATGTCACATGAAGACGTAATATTACTGTCTTCCAGAAAATCATTAGCTCAAGTTTATAGTCTTTGCTAGCACGCAAGCCTTCTTCGATGCAAAGTGTCTATGGTTACAAATAAACGCATATAATGGTACGTCATACGAAGACGTAATATTATCTTCTTCCAGGAAATCAATATGACACTTTTGTAGTCTCTATCAACCTTAATTACAAAACTACGGACAACACACATACACTCTCACTCAAACACACACGCACACACACGCACACACACACACACACATACACACACACACACACATAGACACACACACACACGCACACACACACACACACACACACGCCGAGCACGCAAATCACTAACTCTCTCTCGTTTGCTTTCTTTCTCTCACTCTCTCTCACTCTCCCCCCTCCTTTCTCTCTCTCTCTCTCTCTCTCTCTCTCTCTCTCTCTCTCTCTCTCTCTCTCTCTCTCTCTCAGGAATGAATGTATCAGGTCAAGGCAGGGACTAGAATCTGAACAATGACCAAAGCCAATCCTCAAGAAAAAAGTCGCCCTAGAAAGTCAATAGGTGACTCTAAACTTGAGGGCAGCATTCAAATCACTCCTCTGATTCATACCCTTGCCCAGAAGTGTACCAAGGTTAGCCTGCCAGAAGATTTCTCTTCTAAGCAGAATTCCCTCATGCAGCACAGACTCAATTGGAAGAATGGACAAAAATGGCGACTTTTTTCTTGAGGATTGGCTTTGGTCATTGTTCAGATTCTAGTCCCTGCCTTGACCTGATACATTCATTCCTGAGAGAGAGAGAGAGAGAGAGAGAGAGAGAGAGAGAGAGAGAGAGAGAGAGAGAGAGAGAGAGAGAAAGGAGGGGGGAGAGTGAGAGAGAGTGAGAGAAAGAAAGCAAACGATTAATATTAGTTCTCACTCGACCACCATCGGCACGTGTCACATGCATAATAGATTGTGCTTTCTTACAAATCTTGTTTCCTCGCTGTGGTAGACTGCCATGTGACGTATATACTTCGTACACACACATAGTATATAGCTGAATAAAGACGCCGCACAAACATTCCCGTCTGATTGACAGCCACGATGTAACTCTTACAACATGTACATAAAACTGCGAATCGGGTTCCAATGGCAGTAGCACATTGTGACAGCTTAGCCCGAAGTGTCACAGATTTATCAATTGATTAGCCACATCCCGTTCTGTGGCCAGTTCCCATGATACTTCGGAAGAAGATTTAAACATGGAACACTCACTGACATGAAACAATAAGGAAGTGTTATACATTGGACCAACGAATTTTCCCGTGTTCTGTGTCAGCGGCCGATCACAACCGTGACAGGTGATGATGAAGAGGACAGGAGAAGTGCATGGGAAAAGGGATCAGTGAGTGTTTTCAGAATTGTCCATGTTCGGAAATAACTCTGCCGGGTCTGTATAAACGTGTCAACGTGTAATTCACGTCAATTTTATCACAAAAAATACACCACAACCTGCAAATTTCACGTTGTGTCAACGTAGAATTCACGGAATTTTTTAACAAAAACTTAAACCAAAAATGAACGTTGCATTCACGTGAAAATTACTTGAAAATGCAACGCAATTTCAACCAAACCACAACCACAACCAAACATTCACGTTGTGTCAACGTAGAATTCACGTAATGTTTTTACGAAAAATCCACCACAACCAATAGTTCACGTTGCATTCACGTTGGTTTCACGTAAAATGCAACGTTGTTTTTTAACGTTATTTTGACGTGATTTCGCCCATAAAAATCTACGTTGAAACACACGTAGGCCAACGTGAATATAACGTGAATACAACGTAACATTGTTTGCAGGGTATGTGTTGGGAAAGAGTTAATACTCTTGGAAAATATGAGGCACGCTTTCCCGCGCCGGTTTGACATTTTAGGCCAATACCAAGCGAAGGATGTGTCACTACACGTGGTCCTAGTCCACGTGTTGAGACAAGCTGCTCGCTAGTGATTTATCACAAACAAAGGGTGCTTCATGCATATTTACACCCCCGGTATAGGGGTGTGTATAGGTTTCGGTCGATGTGTTTGTTTGTTTGTTTGTGTTCGCATATAGATCTCAAGAATGAACGGACCGATCGTCACCAAACTTGGTGAACAGGTTCTATACATTCCTGAGACGGTCCTTACAAAAATTGGGACCAGTCAAACACACGGTTAGGGAGTTATTGGTGGATTAAAATTATACAAGGACTTATAGAGAAACATATTCATGGTCAAAGGGAAATAACCTTCTCAGTTGGTGGCAGTGAGAATGGGTGCAGTGAGAATGGTTATTTCCCTTTGACCAACGGGGGTGTTTTTCCTACCTCGAAGGAATTTCTTGTTTGCAAGAGTATTCACTCTTTCTCAGCACGTACAAACCCGGCAGAGTTATTTCCGGAGTTCGTCTATCGACGTACCAGCCAGATAACGGAACCTGCATTTGAATTGAAATATCTTTAACGGTGGGAGAGTCTTGAGTATGAGAATGACACCCAGAAATAGAAATATGCAGATCATTTTTAATATCGAGACTTGAATGAGAGTTAATATTTTGGTCTTTTTATATTTAGTCAAGTTTTGACTAAATATTTTAACATCGAGGGGGAATCGAAACGAGGGTCGTGGTGTATGTGTGTGTGTATGTGTGTGTGTATGTGTGTGTGTGTGTGTGTGCGTGCGTGTAGAGCGATTCAGACCAAACTACTGGACCGATCTTTTTGAAATTTGACATGAGAGTTCCTGGGATTGATATCCCCATACGTTTTTTTCATTTTTTGGATAAATGTCTTTGATGACGTCATATCCGGCTTTTCGTGAAAGTTGAGGCGGCACTGTCACGCCCTCATTTTTCAACCAAGTTGGTTGAAATTTTGGTCAAGTAATCTTCGACGAAGCCCGGACTTCGGTATTGCATTTCAGCTTGGTGGCTTAAAAATTAATTAATGACTTTGGTCATTAAAAATCTGAAAATTGTAAAAAAAATATTTCTTTTATAAAACGATCCAAATTTACGTTTATCTTATTCTCCATCATTTGCTGATTCCAAAAACATATAAATATGTTATATTCGGATTAAAAACAAGCTCTGAAAATTAAATATATAAAAATTATTATCAAAATTAAATTGTCGAAATCAATTTAAAAACACTTTCATCTTATTCCTTGTCGGTTCCTGATTCCAAAAACATATAGATATGATATGTTTGGATTAAAAACACGCTCAGAAAGTTAAAACGAAGAGAGGTACAGAAAAGCGTGCTATCCTTCTTAGCGCTACTACTACCCCGCTCTTCTTGTCAATTTCACTGCCTTTGCCATGAGCGGTGGACTGACGATGCTACGAGTATACGGTCTTGCTGAAAAATGGCATTGCGTTCAGTTTCATTCTGTGAGTTCGACAGCTACTTGACTAAATGTTGTATTTTCGCCTTACGCGACTTGTTTTTGCTTGCTGTGATACATAGAGACTTTGTTCCTTTTATCTTTAACTATTTAATCTATTTATTTATTTATTTATTCATTCATTCATTTTGTTTTGTTTATTTGTTTTGTTTATTTACCTATATATCTATTTATTCCTTTTTCCCTTTTTCCGTATTTATTGGTTAAAGGAACTAAGACAGTGTTCGTGTGTGATGAATGGCACTCTCAAGATCAAAGCCATGCACGAACTGTTGACCGTACCAAACTGACAGCACTTTCATTGTCGGATTCAGAGGATGTACCTGCAGCATACACGTATCTCAGCGTTTAACACCTTTGATGTAATTTCGTTATTCATCTGTCACATGCTTGCCGCCTAGACCAGACACCCCTCCCCCCTCCTCCTCTCCCCCGCCCCCTCGCCCCTGCTCATCCCCCCTTCCCCGCAAAACTTGAGACGATGGAGAATAACCTCCGATCTTTTACCTCCCAAACAGGACTTTGTGCCCCCCCCCTCCCCCCCCCACACACACACAAAACTTGAAACGATTGAGAATAACCTCCGATCTTTTACCTCCCAAACAGGACTTTGTGCCCCCCCCCAACACACACACACAAACATAGAGACAATTGAGATTAACCTCCGATCTGCCCCCCCCCCCCCCCAACAAAACGTTGTCCTCCATGTTAACACTTTGCAGTGACACCCGACACACGCTGTGGTAATCACAGGACACTGCATAGCCCGTGTTGCACAATAGGGAGGTTAAAATGACAGCGCTGTTGTGCGACGTGATCAGGTACCTTCAACTCCGACACCACAGTCTAAATTGAAGTGTTCCACTTTTGAACTCCACTTTTTGTAACCAGTTGTGAACACTGTGTGAGATACCACAAAAGTAGCACATATGTAAACACAAAATAGCGTTAGTATTACAATGCTTGCTACTTTTGCGAGTAGAATTATACGTATCTCACAAAGTGTTCCGCACAACTGGTTACAAAAAGTCTGTTCAAAAGTGGAACACTTCAATAAAGAGTGCAATATGGCGGAACTTGACGTCCTTTTTGCAACCGCGATGGCAAAAAGGAAAGCCAGGCATACTCGTGCAGGTTCAAGACTTGTCTAAAACACTCAAGTATCTAGCCAAAAAATCTTATGCAAATAAACTGAGGTATCAGTATTTCTGTTATCACAACAAACTCGTGGTTGCGGAACATTTGCACATGTACCTTATTATATAGTCCAGGCATGGAAATTGAAAAACGTAAAAAAGGCTGACATTTTGTAAGTAATATCAAAATCAACGGCGCAAAGCGCCTTGCCTTACTAGGGGTGTTCGGGGGCCTTCCTTTTTCCCGGAAAAACGTTTCTCCAAGGAACCCAAATTGTGCAATTTAGTGTCATCTGAGCTCCAAGTTTGCCATTAAATTTAGTTTTCAGAACCATTTTTGCCTCCCCCGTTTATTTTTTCGGCGGAGATTTTTGCCTTTTCGGCGGGGAAAAAAACTCGACGGAAATTTGCCTTTCGGCAGACAATTCCCATGCCTGAGTGACCAGGAAGTGACTGCATGGGATGGTGAGGATGTAACTATGTGTTCGATTTCCGCCTTTGCTGAATACCGCTCAGGGTCTCACTTTTGCTTTATCTTGTTTACTGTTTGACAGCAACAGTGCACACAACGATCATCTAAGCGTAGATATTTTTTAAATCCACAAGGAGAGCGGGTGGTGACAGGGTGGGAGAAGGATTAAGAGGGGTGTGGGGGAGAGGGTTGCTATCGCCCGAGTGTATAAGTAAGCTATAAACCGGATTCTTACAGGGGAGGCTGGAATGGGATTTAGTGGAATGATGTGAACAAAAAACAAATAAAAGGTTGATGCAAATTGACCTCATCTGCACACAAAGCCATATAAACTGCAAAACACCATACTCCCTGCTGCATAAAATCGTGCACGACCTTGAAGTACATGTAGTGCATGCATTAAATTCGCCGTGCGGTGTAGATTCAATTGGTGTAATGGCCTCCAACAGCGGTCGGTGAAAGTTTATACACGGGGTTTCTATACTTGGTAAAAAAAAAATTAAAAAAATAAAACAACAAAAGAACTCAGAAAAACAAAACAACAGAACATCCAAATATTGTTAATACTCCGTTCTGTTTTAAAATGATTCGTGGAACAAAGAGAGAGAGAGAGAGAGAGAGAGAGAGAGAGAGAGAGAGAGAGAGAGAGAGAGAGAGAGAGAGAGAGAGAGAGAGAGAGAGACAGAGATCAGAACTTTATTACATAAGGATAAAGGTTTTAGGCTCAGTCTAATCTTCCAACCTGTCCTTGGAACATAATTATACAGAGAATACTTGAAAACGTAAGCAAAGACTGGGCACACACACACACACACACACACACACACACACACACACACACGCGCGTGCCGCACGTAGAGAGAGAGAGAGAGAGAGAGAGAGAGAGAGAGAGAGAGAGAGAGAGAGAGAGAGAGAGAGAATGAGACAGACAGACAGACAGACAGACAGACAGACAGACAGACAGACAGACAGACAGACAGACAGACAGACAGACAGACTGAAACAGCAAGAGAAAGACAATAGCTATGGAGAGAAAGAGAGTATACTGTGATCAAGCTTATTTGAACCTTCTGGATTATTGTTCACGAAATGTCTGGTCCAGAAACTGTAACACTAGCTTATTCTTAATTACGAAGGTGTCACATATTTCGAGGTTTTAATTTTATTCGAGGGTTTCTTTTTCAGAAAAAAGTGTTGCTCTTAAATTTGAAGCATACTGTAGCGTACCAGATAGTGCAATGGACTCCAGACATTGGAACTAAGTGCAGAATGCAGGCTAGACAATGACCTGAAAGAGATGAATGCTTGTTGCCAAAGCATCAGATGTCATTTAGATTAACCAAGCAAAAACTTATATAAATGGATGAGGATGAACACTTTTTTCTTGTTCTTTAAGTTTTTTTGTGTTTTTGTTTTGTTTTTGTTTGCTTAACGCCCAGCCGACCACGAAGGGCCATATCAGGGCGGTGCTGCTTTGACATATAACGTGCCCCACACACAAGACAGAAGTCGCAGCACAGGCTTCATGTCTCACCCAGTCACATTATTCTGACACCGGACCAACCAGTCCTAGCACTAACCCCATAATGCCAGACGGCAGGCGGAGCAGCCACTAGATTGCCAATTTTAAAGTCTTAGGTATGACCCGGCCGGGGTTCGAACCCACGACCTCCCGAACACGGGGCGAACGCCGTACCACTAGGCCAACCGTGCCGGTTGTGTTCTTTAAGGGGCAATTTCTTTTTCAAGTTAAACTAAGTGTAACCAAGTAAGTAGAGGTTACATGCCGAGTCTCAGTGATTATTGAAAATAATGGTCGAAGTTTGCGGATCATGAAAAATGCGAGCTTCAGCGAGCTTTTTCAAGACCGCGAACTGAGACCATTATTTTTTAATAATCACTGAGACGAGGTATGTAACCTCTTTATTTCCCCTTTCTGAACAGTTATTCAAAGAAAAGAGGAGTTTTTGTTCCAAAGTTTGATCGAATCCTATTCACTCAACCAGTCTACCTGCGCAGGCGATTGAATAATGCGCGGTTGTATAGTTCAGGGAAAATCATTCAATTCTCTTAACACTTCTTGTCAGTTTCCCTGTTTTGGACTAAAAATCAAGTACACAGTTATGTTGTTATTCTGCTGTGGTGGTAAAGGCAGATAGTGTGTGTTCTGTTCATGTTTTGGTATCGCTTTGGAAATGTTTTCTTCGAATGGGATTAGCACACGAACTTTTGCACCGTGTTCCAACGTTATAAACTGTATGAAGTTCAGTTTTCTGTGGCAAAATAGTGTATGAAACCGCTGTATGTTCTTTAAATTGATGAGATTTGTGCATTTGGTTGCGTGTGATCTGTTTATAAAATGAAATAGTGTCGAAAACTCATCGTCGGTTTGTCCAAGCAACTCAGTTCAGGAAATTTGGACTGAAGGGGAACTACTCTTATCGCTAGACAGAGTACGAGAGTTACTTGCCTTGGAAGTTTGCTTGCACTCATAAGAGATGTAAAGCGAGTTTCTCTGCACTGATCGTTAGATTTGGATTCAGAAAACAACCAAACTCATGGATAATATATGGAGATTAATGGGTTCAAGCCTGTAGTTGCTAGTTTAAATGCAGAATGCTTGTATTGTTTGGTCTAGAGATGTATATTTCGTACATTAGAGCGTTCGGAACTTTTCAATCGCTAAAGTAGTTCCCTCAAAGTCTAGCTCATCAACCTGTGAGCTATCGAGGATTCAGGCCCGTTATTGGGTAAGTGATTTTGGTTGTTGGGTAAGTTACCGAAAAATAACTAGTCCCACACGTTTACAGAGAGAAAGAAGCAGAGGTGGGGAATAAATAGCATTATTTTAAGCACACGTTCTTTTTGTGTAAATGCTTGTATAACTGTGTTTTAATTTTAGATGTGTCAAGCGCAAAGAGCATAATTGTCAAGTTATGATGTTGCGCTATATAAATGCTCATTTATTATTATTATTATAAAGGATTCTCACAATAACGATTCGCAGCGGGTGGGTTTTTTTTTCTCGTAAAAACGACACGCACATGATCAATGACAGACACGCTGGAACGAAATTTCTTTGGACTGTTAGTTCTTGGTTTATGAGTGCATAATTATAGTTCGCATACCCTACTGATACTAAAATAATACATTTTCTACCTGCTGGGAATAAGTAATGGCTGATACGCTTCAACGGAATTTCTTTGCACTGATAGTTCTTGGTTTATGAGTGCATATTATAGTTTGCAGGCCCTACTAGTATTGAAATTTGCTACATCCTGGAAATTAGCAATATCGCTGTAACACCCAAATGATTTTGTCAGTGAAGGCACCGTTAACCCCTGTTAGGTCAGTAGGCGTCCGCATTTTGAAACAAGTCGCGTAAGGCGAAATTACTACATTTAGTCAAGCTGTGGAACTCACAGAATGAAACTGAACGCACTGCATTTTTTCACAATGACCGTAGTCCGCCGCTCGTACAAAAGGCGAGCCTGTTTAGCGCGGTAGCGGTTGCGCTGTGCTGCATAGCACGCTTTTCTGTACCTCTCTTCGCTTTAACTTTCTGAGCGTGTTTTTAATCCAAACATATCATATCTATATGTTTTTGGAATCAGGAACCGACAAGGAATAAGACGAACTTGTTTTTAAATCGATTTCGGAAATTTTATTTTAATCATAAGCTTTATATTTTTAATTTTCAGAGCTTGTTTTTAATCCAAATATAACATATTTATATGTTTTTGGAATCAGAAAATGATGAAAAATAAGATGAACGTAAATTTAGATCGTTTTATAAAAAAATAATTTTAATTACAATTTTCGAATTTTTAATGACCAAAGTCATTAATTAATTTTTAAGCCTCCAAGCTGAAATGCAATACCAAAGTCCAGCCTTCGTCGAATATTACTTGGCCAAAATTTCAATCAATTTGATTGAAAAATGAGGGTGTGACAGTGCCGCCTCAACGTTTACAAAAAGCCGGATATGACG
>NC_090261.1:55859865-55959865 GCF_037325665.1 Littorina saxatilis | reverse complement strand
TCCCGTGATCGTGATGATACCCCCCCTTTGGGGCCCTCTTATTTGTTAGGCCTCCGGCCCATAACAAGACTGGTGACACATAATACAAGCGAACAATGTTTAAAGGCACAGTAAGCCTCCCGTAAACCATCACAGAGCTCCCCGAGCGTCTAAATACAGCACAAGCATACTTCCATTTGAACGCTGACCGAACGGGAACATCCTGGCTGCTTTCTGTCGAGCGTGAGACATTTTCCAAGAATTTATTTTCGTGGACTTGGCCCTGAAGAACAATGGCGCCTCGTTTTTGCGCTAGACCTAACTTTTAAAATCTAAATAATAAATTGACAGCTTGTTACACAAACATTCTTTAATCATAAAAGAATTCGTTTTTCATCAAGACAAGATCAGAACAATTCGAAGTTGTGAAAGTTTAAAAAAAGAAAAGCCCGGAAGCAGGGTCACGCAAGGGTCGTGGCAGACGACGGTTTTATCAGTGCAAATCGCCGTTCCTCTCAACAGTCAAAAGCCATCACCAGAGTTCTTGTGAACCACAGCCGTTGTTTCGTGCATAAAAAAACGTGCTTTTGTAGATAAGCTCACGTCGAGTCGCATTCAAATGACTAACTATGACGACTGCATTGTGAAAAGGGAAAACTGGATCACACGGGTTCACGATGGCTCAGGGGTAAGATAAACCACGCAAAAATAAATTCTTTGAAAATTGTTCGCTCTTTACGGAGGGCACCTAGGATGTTCTCAATTGGTGAGTGTTTAAATGAAAGGGTGTTTGTACTGTGTGTAAAAGCCTGACCGTATCTGTGATGGTTTACGGGAGGCTTACTCTGCCTTTAAAAGAAGCAACCTTATGGACCTGCATCTTGCAACTGTGCATTTTCCAGAGAATCAATGCGAAATCGTATAGCTTTGTAAATATACGTTGCTAACTGTCTTACCACTTGGCCATTTGTAGAGGATAGTAATTGGCACATTCTAAACATGGATGGGTTCCGATAATACTTTAAGGCTATTAATTCAACTCTGATCTCATTATATGCGGGACAAACAAGTAAAAAATGAACTTCCGTTTCAAGTGTATCATCAGAGAGAGAGAGAGAGAGAGAGAAAGAGAGAGTGACACAGAGAGAGAGAAAGAGAGAGTGACACAGAGAGAGAGAAAGAGAGAGTGACACAGAGAGAGAGAAAGAGAGAGTGACACAGAGAGAGAGAAAGAGAGAGAGAGATAGAGAGAGAGAGAGTCTGAGAGCTAAGAGAGAGAAAGAGAAATAGAGAGAAATAGAGAGAGAGGGAGAGAGAGGGAGAGGGAGAGAGAGAGAGAGAGAGAAAGAGAGAGAGCGTGAGAGGGGGAGAGAGATTCAAAAACAGAGAGTCAGAAACAGAGAGAGAGAGAGAGAGAGAGTCAGAAACAGAGAGAGAGAGAGAGAGAGAGAGAGCACCGAGAGCACAGAGAGAGAGAGAGAGAGCACCGAGAGAGAGAGAGAGAGAAAGAGAGAGAGAGAGTCACACATAGAGAGAGACGGGGGCAGAGAGAGTCAGAAGCAGAGAGAGGGGGAGGTAGAGAGGGAGGGAGAGAGAGAGAGAGAGAGAGAGAGAGAGAGAGAGAGAGAGAGAGAGAGAGAGAGAGAGAGAGACTGAGAGATAGAGAGAGAGATAGAGAAAGCGTGAGAGGTAGGCAGAGAGAGAGATAGAGAGAGAGATAGATAGAGAGAAAGAGAGAGTGAGTTAAAATAGAAAGAGAGGGGGGCAGAGAGAGTCAGAAGCAGAGAGAGAGGGGGGAGGGAGGGAGGTGGAGAGAGCGAAAGAGGGAGAGAGAGCGCGAAAGAGAGAGAGAGACTGAGAGAGAGAGACTGAGAGATAGAGAGAGAGATAGAGGGAGAGAGAGAGAGCGTGAGAGGGAGAGAGATTCAGAGAGAGAGAGAGAGAGAGAGAGAGAGAGTCAGAAACAGAGAGAGAGAGAGACACACACACACACAACGAGAGACAGAGAGAGAGAGAGAGGGAGTGCCCTTGACACAAACTACCATACAAAACTAAAGTATTAGAAGCAAATTAACTGAGAAAAAACCCAAAGCGTTTGACAAAAAGAATGGGGAAAAAAGGATAACCGTTAACGGAGGACCATAGAAAAAAAGGAAAGAAAAGAACCCCCACCCAACAAACAAGCAAAAGACACAGAAAAGAACGACGCAGTGGAACATTCAAATAGTACAGAATCAGAATTTATTGTCATTAAAGCACAGAGCCTATTGACACATACAAGATACTTAAGTACAGGATAAACAGCAATATAACATAACATACATGTAATACAAAACCAAGTGGAACAGGGTGAACAAAGAGGACCTGAAGATGAGCATAAGTTATTGAGGACAGTTGGAAGACGCATTGCATCTGCGTAGTTGAAAACAATCGTACACATATTTTGCCAATTCTGCCGTGTATTGGCAGAAGGCAGTAAGTCCAAATTTGGTAAAAATGAGATTTTCATATCATAATGCAGAGGTGGAAAAGGCGCATCTTGTGTCAACAGTTCTAAGATGTGCGATCAATATTTATGGACTTTTTGAAGTAAGTCCACTAAAAAAATGTAATCGAAGGATAAAAATCGGCAAATGGAAGCAAGTCCAGGGACTTTTGGTGTTCAGGTTTGCACTGGACTTACTTCCTTGCAAGCCTCAAAACGAGTTTGCATGGTTTAGCGCTCTAAGTCCATTAGCCAATCGCGTTCACCTTTTTGTAATCCTGACTGCGGTTAACCAATCAGAACTAAGCTTATTGTATCATTATTTCCCTGGCCTTTGTCGGGGAAAATGGCGATGAGAGCTGCCGACGTGTTCAACTATCCGAAGCAACAGTAAGTTGGTTTGTTTGTTTCATTTTTGTTGTTGGCAGTTTTGCGTTCCGGTCTGAAATGACTCTCTCAATAGGTGTATGGGAACTTACAACGACGATTTTGGGTATTCTAATGTGCACTTGCATTACGGAGCTAGCAAGTAAAATGCCATAGTTCAAATGCCCATTTATTATAGTTTTGTTGTTGTACGCTACTTCCACCGTGACTTCTTGACTATTCACTTCTGCTATTTTCATCATGATATTTATGGATGCATTTAGCATGTTTCTAATACAAAGAGATAGTTGTTTTGATCTAGAATGAGTGACTTGTGCTGACAGCGTGTTAGATCTGGAACAGTATGACATTATACTGGAGGATTGTTCTCCGGTCTCTTTGTGCTTCCAACCATCGGAATAAGTATTATTATGGGGGCGAGGACGCCCCCATTCTATACGGATAGTTTCGAGGTTGACCATGGGCAGCGCCATTTTGTTGTGAAATACGTCATCAGTTTGTGTACACAGGAAGTTGTGACATCCGTCACCCTATGGGAGGGGTGACGTCAAAATTGTTCATCTGTAGAAAGTTGTGAAATCCGTCACCCTATGGGAGGGGTGACGTCAAAATTGGTCATCACAGAGTTTGTGTAACACAGGAAGTTGTGAAATACGTCACCCTATGGGAGGGGTGACGTCAAAATTGTTCAACAAAAACATGATATGTCGCTTTGTGCAGGGTCAACTGCAACAAACTCAAACCGAGCCATTCATACCTAGCTGTATTTGAGTGACTTATATACCCGACATTTTTATTTCTTATTTTTAGCACAGGTGTAGGAAAAATCATGAACCAAAATGTTATTTATTTTCTAATTTAACATTTTTTTTACAAATATGACCATGGTCTTTTAAACATACAGTGACATTAAACATTGTTATGTTAAAAAAAAGAAAAAAGAAAAAAAGCTTTTGTGCACAAATCAGAAAATACATTGTACATTTTACATACAGGCCAAACCGTGAGTGTCTGTGGCAAAGCCCGACCCAGGAAATTGCACTGATCTAAATTGTCAAGAACAGGCGCTTGCATTTGGATGTGTCCAATGATAGTAGGTTTGGTTGTGATCAATCAGAATAATGTAGGAATAAAAATGTATGACAGTTTAGTATGATGACATGTAATTCACATATGCTGAAATATGATATTATACATCATGTAATATTATTATGGCTGTTGCCATGACCATGAAACCCAACAAAGGTTTAATGTAATGTAATTCAAAATACCAAAACCGAGCACCTATTAATCTCGTCTTTGCGCGTGAAGATTGAGGCCGTCTGCCAGTAGCGGTTAGGTCATACAGTGGAACCCCTCTCTAGCGACCTTTAAAATGTTGACAAAAATCGGTCCTTGTGGAGGGGGGTCCTTACAGAGGGAGGGGGGCGGAGTCAGGGGGCCACAAAGAAAGTCAGATTTAAAAAAAAAAGAAAACAGAGAAGTTTGAGTTGCTGACGACCGTTCCCTCTGAAAGCAAACTGCTTCGATTTCATGTTTGTCCTTGGTGTCCACCAGTTCTGGTGCATGTACTACCCTGGCCAAGTTTCCTCTCAAGACATCAAAGAGACCGCCCCAGTATACTCTACAGCCTCTGGGCGAACCACCTCTCATAGCTAAAACTGGGTCAATGACCCCTGGGAAGAAGGTCAGTGTCTATAAAATTTTACTCCTAGGCCTGCGGCCAGGGGGGGGGGAGTATACCGGTACCATTTGAGAATCAGACCAAATGAGAATTGAACCATTTGAGAACATCCTTTTTTTTCAATCACTACATCGAAGGCCTGCGGCCCGGGGTTCACATGGGTTGGTTTGTTTGTTTGTTTCAAACCCACACCCATATACACACATTTCCCATTTAAACCATTTGTCGGCCCCCTGTCGATATTTATCGACTAAGTTCCTTGTGTCCTATTGTATTTGACAGAAATGTGATTCGAAGCGGGACAGGCAGCGACGACAGCTGCAGCACACAGTCTGAGGGATACTCGCCACCACTGCCTCCTTTTGTTCAAGGGCCCAAAACAAGGTATGTTTCACTGACACAGCCAAAAATAGCGTGCAACATTATTTCATTCCTTTCTTTTCTCGGGCTGAAGAGGTATATTTTAAAACGAGCAACATCTTTACATCATTTTCGTTGCAGTAGTATTAGTATCATCAGCAGCAGCAGTAATCGTTTGTCATTATAGTAGGCCGAAGGGGGGGGGGGGGGGGGAGGTGATGTGCGCGGGAGAGGAAAATGATGATGTGAAGGAGGGTGGGGAGGAGATTTGTCAATAAAATGTCTCACTTTTGCTGCCTTTTTCATTTGACAGATGTGTAAGCGTTGCTGGCAGGTTGCAACTGCGAGATCTATACAACCACCTCGGCTTGCAGGAGAAGAGGTCACAATGGACCTTGCCCAAATGAAAATGCCAGCAACATACGATGGTTATGGGCCAAAGAAGAGGAAGAGGAGTAATACTGACAACTTTCAGTTTGACAATAACAGATGCTGAGCGCAGAGATGCAGAACGTGGGGACGAGGAGGGGGTGGGGGGATTGTATGTTGTTTGTTAGTTATCCAAACAAGCTCATGGAAAAAAATCTGCATCCAGTTAATCGCTGTAGTTGATAATTGTCATCAGTCGGATGGCAGAATGTCAGTGAATAGTTTTAGAAGGGATGTAGACTGTAACTGGGGAAGATGGGGTGATAAATGAATATACTACATCATAGTTTGCAGGTTTGTGGTTTTGCTAATTGAACACTCAACTACAATGTTTGTGGACAGTGTGTGAATTACTATGCCATTCTACTAGCAAATGTAGCGCGCATGGTGTACAACTACAAATGGTTATATAGTTCATCACACAGTTTTCAAGACTAATTAAACAAATTTTGTTCAAAAGTGGAACACTTCAGCTGAAAGTCAACACTGCACGATAATATTGTTAACTCTGGTATAATGGCGGTTTGTCAAACCACTTCTTTTTGTCACGCTGTTGCTTTAATTGTGTGTCCTTTGGAAATCAAGACTGCACGATTATCTATTGTAAATTCTGGTATAATGGCGGCTTGTCAAACCAGTTCTTTTTGTCATGCTGTTACTTTAATTTTGTGTACTTTGGAAATCAAGACTGCACGATGACCTATTCTTAATTCTGGTATAATGGCGGCTTGACACACTAGTTATTTTTGTCATGCTGTTGCTTTAATTTTGTGTCCTTTGAAAATCGTTAATCAAACTCACTAAATAAAACGTCTTATTGTCAGACCCTGGATTCGTATTCTTATTAGCAAACGAAAGCGAGAAAGACAATGAGAAGGAAAGGAAAAGAGTGTGTGTGTGTATGTGTGTGTGTGTGTGTGTGTGTGTGTGTGTGTGTGTGTGTGTGTGTGTGTGTGTGACAGACAAGCAGCAAGAAAAAAGCGTGTGTGTGTGTACACGTTTTCTTAGATATTTATTTTAATGTTAAAAGACTTGCGTTCAAGTCAATATTTGTCTTGTGAATATCAAAAGTATCAAGACTTGTATTAAAAATAATGGTCTTTTTAAACGATATTAATGACACAAGAACGGATTTACAATAAAGTTAATCATGAGTGAGCGACCACAGAATGATAAGCAAAACGAGGAACCAAGACAAAGACTAACTTGAGCATGTGCTGAAATTTAAGAAAACGGGAACATTTGTCTCAGTTAATCACAAAAGAAAATACAAATTGTTCACCAAGAAAGTTGTTTATGCATTCAGAAATTCACGAAATCACTGGACGTAAAGTCACATTTGAAAAAAAGTTCCAAAAGCAGTGTTGCGTGTATTTTCTTTTACTTTCAATTTTCGGAGATAATAAATTAGCAGAAAGCAGTAAGTCCACTTGCTGCTCTATGCCCTTCTCTCAGCCAGATATATCGACCAGGATATAATATGGCAGAAAGCAGTAAGTCCAATGCTGCTTTTTGCCAATTTTTTAAAATAAGATTTAAGTCGGGATATAGTTTGGCAGAAAGCAGTATGTCCTCTTACTGCCTTTTACCATTATGTTTGAGTGAATGAGTTTAGGGAATTAATTCGGCAAAAGGCAGTAAGTCCACAAAAATCATTATTTCTAAGTGATGAATCAAATGAGGGTTTTAATATTCATAGCAGAAACGCACAATAATGCCCTACATGTTATCAGCAAACAAAAAAATCATTTAAAGCTTTTCATTCCAAAACAGTGATGCAAACAGAAAATGTCGATTTTCTCGAAACTATGTTTCATGGACTTGCTTCCTTCTGCCTTTACACGGCAGAATTGCCTTTGGATGTCGCTGTCAGTAATCAAAGAACTGACTCTTATTTCATCACTGCCGGTGGAAGTATTCGGTAATAACTGTTGCCTGAGATGAGCATACATTGTACATGAATCAAGGAAGTGAAGTTCATCCTCCACCACTCCACAGTTTCTGCATAGTCTTTCCTACATAGTACATGTACTACAAAAAGTAAACACAAAACCAAAAGCTAGGGGTCGGTGATACAGTGTATGTAAATCCGTCTCCAGATGAAAGACTTCTGTTGACCTTTTATCCCCTTTTCTCTCTCAGCAGGGATTTTGGCCCGTATTATTCCTTTTCTATTCCGCTTCGCTGCAGCTGCGAAACTGAACACGACACTGGGATGAAAAGAAGATAACTAGCCGTCATATATCTTTCTTTTTGACGTCTCTACGGGCTTCGTGGCCCTGAAGTGCCTCTGCTATACGCTGTAATTATCTTTTCACGGTGTTATCTTCTTTTCATCCCAGTGTACCCCAGGTTTTGGCACGAGTAAGCCGTCATAGGGCTTACTAGTGCCAAAACCTCATAATTGTAATTACCATTTTCACGTGTTTATTACTAATTTTCCAGAAATAATTACTAACTTTCACATGTTAATAACTCATTTTTAGTTTTGGCTCACTTCCTGACGGATTGCTAGTGCCAAAACTAAAAATTCGTAATTTTCCCGTGAAAATGAGTAACTAACAGGTGAAAACAGTAACTGACAGCGTTAATTAGTAATTATCACGTGATAATGGGTACCCCAGGTTTTGGCACTACTATAAGCCGTCATATAGGGCTTACTAGTGCCAAAACCTCATAATTGTAATTATTAAGGGGGAAAATTAGGTTTTGGCACTAGTAAGCCGTCATAAAGATAGCAAAACAAACTGCCCGAGCGGGAGGAAAAAAAGAGAGATTTACTATGTCGCCATATCTCCGTCTCTCCCCGTCTCGCCGCCGCTTGCGAAGCTGTTCTAGCTGATAAGTTCATAAATCTGGAGCCACTGAGCCCTTCACCCGATCTCTTCCCCCTCCCAGACCCCCGACACCCCCTTCCCCCTCCCCCGCCAGACCAAAGGCCGCTCCAACACTCCCCCCCCCCCCCCGACCCCACCATCCCGTTTGTAAGGCGTCCGCCCCGTGATCGGGAGGTCGTGGGTTCGAACCCCGGCCGAGTCATACCTAAGACTTTAAAATTGGCAATCCAGTGGCTGCTCCGCTTGGCGTCTGGCATTATGGGGTTAGTGCTAGGACTGGTTGGTCCGGTGTCAGAATAATGTGACTGGGTGAGACATGAAGCCTGTGCTGCGACTTCTGTCTTGTGTGTGGCGCACGTTATGTTTCAAAGCAGCACCGCCCTGATATGGCCCTTCGTGGTCGGCTGGGCGTTAAAGGCTGCCATATACGTAGCGTTCATTAATTAATTCATATTGTTTACATGTGCCAATAATGTTATATAACTGTACCTAAGGGGATATAATAACGATTGGCTGTAGCTTTCGAACACAGAAAAAAGTATTTCAGTATTGCAAAGTGGTGTTGATAGTGTCGAATGTAAACAGAACAGTCTCAAAGTGAAAGTGGATGTTTTCCGGAAATTGCGAAGTTAACAAGAATATATACTGTTCAAAAAAAGAAACGCATAGTTGCTACTTGCCAAATTTGTTTTATTTTTCGAAAAAAATTAACAGAAAATCCAATATTTAGATTATTTGTTTGAAATTTGGTATGGACACAGTTGAATGCACACACAGTTCATTTGCATCTTCAAATCAATCAGTCAATCAATACGATTGGGTGCCGAGGCTGTCAAGTCAGTAGGGGGTGTGACTGCCTTGAGCAGCAACAACTGCCCGGCACCTTCTGGGCATGGACTGGATCAGATGCCGGATATCTTGCTGTGGGATGGTGTCCCACTCCTCCTGAAGTGCCTGCAATAGATCGCGGTGATTTGCCGGCGCTTCTTCTCGCCTGCGCACACGTCTGTCCAATTCATCCCAGAGGTGTTCTATCGGGTTCATGTCTGGCGACATGGATGGCCAGGGAAGCACCTGGACATGGTGGTCGGTGAGGAACTGGGTGGTGAGTCGTGCTGTGTGCGGGCGAGCGTTGTCCTGCTGGAATATGGCATCCTGGTCAGCCAGAAGAGGAAGGGCGTGTGGGCGCAGAATTTCCTCCACGTATCGCTGGGCAGCTATGCGCCCTTGGACGTGCAGCAGGGTGCTCCTTCCAGCGGTATTGATCGCCCCCCCACACCATGACGCCTCCACCACCATGAACGGGTGCCTCATCCACACAGTTGGGCGCGTAACGTTCGTTTACTCTCCGGTAGACCCTCCTCCGACCATCATGTCGCTGGAGCAGGAAGTAGGACTCGTCGCTGAACCACACGTGTCTCCAGTGATTCCGGACGGTCCAGCGAAGGTGCTGGTTGCCCCACTGCACTCGGTTCTGGCGATGGCGGCGGGTGAGGACAGCTCCTCTGTGAGGTCTGCGAGCTCTCAAACCAGCTTCATGCAGGCGGTTCCGCACGGTCTGGTCCGATAATTGGTGTGGCCCGGGGAGAGCCTGGACAGAAGATGAGGCCGACAGGAAACGATTCTGGAGGTGGCGGAGCCGTATGAAGCGGTCGTGAGCAGCAGTTGTCGCCCTTGGTCTTCCCGCTCGTGGCAAGTCAGCAACGGAGCCAGTGGCTTGAAACCTGACCCACAGTCTACTGATGGTGCTCTGGGACACGTGGAAGTGCCTGGCGATTGCACTTTGACTTTGGCCTGCTTGTAAACGACCCAATGCAATTTGGCGGTCTTCTCTGCTCAATCGGGCCATCTTTCGTCGCTGAATTGTCGTCTGATTTCTTTGTGGCGAACAATCCGCTTTTATGGGTTTTGGAAGACATGGTGAGAGCTCAATATTCCCCGAGTTTCACGAGATTACACTGAAGCATGACGAGTGGTCATGCCAAATGAGCAATTTTGACATTGTAGCCACTGATAACGCATGCGTCACGTGCAGAGCTCACTTGTGGCAATGGACGAAAGGTCGACGACCAGATAAACATTTTCTGCAGTTTGGTGGATATCCTTGTAGCCATATAACTAAATTAACCAAATATTACAAGCTATGCGTTTCTTTTTTTGAACAGTATAGAAAAGCGCGCTTTCCTGCTTTAGCACAATACGCTACCGCGCTAATCTGGCGTGTCAATATCACTACGTTTTGCACGTGGAAGATGAGCGATTTCCTTCACGCGGGGATGGACGAAGCTGAACTGTCTGTGTTGACGGTCTACAAAATAGCCCAAGTCCTGGAGAACTGTTGCTAAACATAGCAATAAAGAATTAATTATTTCTCGTAATTGGTAAGGACTTCAAACCTAAAACTTTGCAGGAAGCTTAATTTATACATCCCCGCAACGATGGGAAAAGCCCTGGAAGTAATTAAACTAATGAAATAGGACGATATGTCAGCCTTTGAAGGCACAGTAAGCCTCCCGTAAACCATCACAGATACGGTCAGGCTTTTACACACAGTACAAACACCCTTTTATTTTAAACACTCACAGATTGAGAACATCCTAGGTGCCCTCCGTAAAGAGCGAACAATTTTCAAAGAATTTATTTTTGCGTGGTTTATCTTACCCCTGAGCCATCGTGAACCCGTGTTGAATTTGTTTGCGATGGTTTTTGAAAACCTTATGACCATACCTAACTCCATGCCAAATTTCAAAAACTCTTCACCAAGTGCACGATTGTTCTAGATATGACAGAATTCCCACCGCGCTATCTTCTGCTGAGAGGGATAGTTAGACACCGACACTTGGTACCTTGTTGTATCGGTGAACGAGCGCAGGCAGCCTCTACTGGAAGCGCTCTGGAGATAATGATAGGGTTTACTCTGTCGAGTCTTCATATCGAACAGTTATTCTTGCGTGCTCCGCCGCTGGTGTTATGCAATATGTCTAGGTTTCACAAGAATTGCTTGTTTTGGTCACCGACATACTGACAATTTCTGAACGCGAAGAACTGTCACCATTGCATTTATTTTGCTCTTTTTCTCATTTTATTTATGTTGTTTTAACACCGTGTTAACTATTTACAGGAACTTCGTACCTTGTTACTAAAACTAAAAGTTCCGCAGCAGAATCGTCACTGCATATGACATTTTGTTATTTCTTGCAATGTTTTTAATTGTTACTGATAGATAGATAGTTTATTGCCAAGTGTACAATACATGAATGAACATAAAAAATACACGAGGAAAGCAGCTTGCTGTGTGATAAAAACAAAAATAAATAGCATTCATACATCACTGGCGCATAGCATCATACATACATGGGTAAGACAATTTGGTATCACAGTAACTAATACATACACTATACAGACATGGTGAGAACTATGAAACTCTAAGAGCTATCGGAACCACAATAAAAGTACGCAGAATAAGATAGGATTCCCCCCCCCACCACTATCAACTACTGTAAGAACTGAACATGTTCCATGCTGATAAAATGTACCTCTAAAACAGAACATAAAAATAAACTCTTCCAACACATCACAGTGGTTAAAGAACGACTAAAACTACTAAAACATACTAGATGTGTATTCCGGTAATACTAAAACTGCTAAAACATAGTCTGGATCCATCGCGTCACAGTGGTGTCACCATACTAAAACCCACTCTATATATCACAGTATGTAATGTCAGCTACTAAAAGCATACTCCTAGAGCATCCTAAAACGTGTCACAATCTGTAGAGTTCATTTACCGGTTATTAAAAGCCAGGACAGCCTGGGGGTTTCTGAGTCTTGCCGTACGGCATCTGAGGGTTCTGAGCCTGCGCCCCGAGAGCAGAGGCTGGAAGAGATGACCAGCCGGGTGTGTGGGATCCTGCATGATGGACCTACATTTCCTCATCATGCGCAGGATGTGAAGGGAGTCTATAGAGGGGAGATCTCTGCCAATGATCCTGCTGGCAGCCCTAACGACCTTCTCCAGTTTTTCTTTCTCAAACTGGCAGGAGCTGCTGTACCAAACCGTGATAGAAAAGGCAAGGAGACTCTCTACAGCAGCCCTGTAGAACTGGGACATGATGGAGGAGGACACTTTGAACTTCCTCAGCTGTCTCAGGAAGTAGAGACGCTGATGGGCCTTCTTTACTGAAAGGTCAGTATGAACAGCCCAGCTAAGGTCATTGGAGATGGTCACCCCTAGAAATTTGAAGGAATCAACCTGCTCTACGTTCTCACCGCTGATGGTGAGTGGTAAGAGGGGAGTCTTTTTCTTCCTACGGTCAAAGACCATCTCCTTGGTTTTGGTGACGTTAAGGTTAAGGTCATTAGCCACACACCAGCCCGACACTCTCGCAACCTCCGCTCGGTATCCCGACTCATCACCGACACTGATCAGGCCTTCCAGAGTAGTGTCATCGGAGAACTTCAGGATGACTACTGAGGGGTCATGGCTCAAGTTGTCGTTGGTGAAGAGAGAGAACAACAGTGGGGAGAGAACACACCCCTGTGGGGCACCAATGTTCAAGGTGATTGAGCTAGAAGTACTGCTGCCTACTCTTACAACCTGAGGCCTATCCAACAAAAAAATCTAGAACCCACTTACAAAGGGATTCCTCGACGCACATGCCACTCGTTCTTCTCACTCTCTTCATGTTGTTTTTACACTTTGCAAATAGTTGTGTTTTTGTGTGCTAGTTCCTCACGAAACACATTTTCCGCCACTCTGCATTTGACATAATTTTAAAAATGTCGGGTCTTCTTTGTTTGAATTCTTCGCACTCTGTTCATATACATGTTACTCTGTATGTCTTCTTTGCAATAAAATGGGTATCTTTTTCTCAACAGGGAGATCTTGCAGTGCATGTGACATTTCGTACTTTCCTGTCACTCTGTTAATCTTCTTTCATTCCAACAGTATTCTTTGTTAGCTTATTTGTGGTCTTTTGCTCAAAGTTCTTCAACAGGGAGATCCTGCCCCATTGCATTTGACAATTTTCAATCTTTATTCGTCTGTTTATTTTTTGTTCGACTAATAACTTCAGTGATCTTTTACTGCCTGCAGTGATGACCATATCACCAAGAAAATGACATGGTAATTTGCATCAAGATTGCAATATATTTCAGCCGGCCAATGATCGACAGTGCACTGCTTCAGATCTGCTCTCATTGCTTTACTTATCATTGCAAGGCTCAGAACAATTCATGGAAGCAGTGAGCTGTTTTATGCTATGACATAACTGAACCCAAGGGACCTGGATACCATTTTGTTTTAAGGGACATCGCTTTGATGGTTTTATGTTATGTGCAGATTGCTCATTGTGATAATAAATTAGTTGGGTGGCTGCTTCATCCGAGTCACGTTTTGTTACATGTTACTGTGATTATGTGTGGATTGGTGCTTCCTCCTTTTTAGTCACTTTTCTTCCACTGATGATACCGTGATTGAAGTTGCATTGCTGCTCTCACCTTTGATTCCCGTTTCAGTCGTTCATTTTTCTGTATATGAGTGGATTGGGGTAATTCAAATGACATAGTATACATTAATCAACATTAGACAATCAATGCCTTCAATCAGCAATTGCAGGCAGGATCAGGACATTTCCCATGGATGAATGCGTTCATATCATTGATTAAATTTGCGCATATTGCGCAAGTGAAACTTTACAACGAAGGGGTTATTTTTTTCCAGTCATTTGAGTTTAACAAATATTTTGATAGTTGTTGTGCATGAACTTCAGTTCGTCCACGACCATTCTACAAAGTTTCGAGTCTATTGGTAAAATGGTCGGGCATTTACCTTTTGTCCAAAACTGAGGTGTTACCAAATTGCACCTCCAAAATTGTCAATGGCGCGCAAGCTTTCCTGAATAGGTATGGCCTTGAACCCAGCTCTAACTGCTTTCTTCGGGTCACCAATGATCTAGGGGATGAGGCGTGTGTTTGTGCATACTAAAAAAATACGACTATGGCTGCACCATTGGAACCCCTTTCATGACCGTGCCTAAACATGGCAAAATACGGTATAAAGGAGTTAGTTTGATTTTACGTTGGCACGTTCTTTCAAGTATGCGGAGTTCCATTCTACGTTTTCAAAGTCGCACAGACAACTAATCCCCCCCCCCCCCCCCCATGTTCTACAACATGTTTTGGCCCTGTTGATCTGTGATCAACCCTTTTTCTTGTTGATGCTGCGATAGGGATTATGACGAGTACTTGGCCTGTTTTCCTTTCACGCAACGTGTAGCGGGGCTGGGATAATCTGCAGTGCGTCGTCTGTCCTGCTGAAGTTATATCATTATGTGAGAGGAGCCCCTTATCTTCCTTCTTCTCACTGTTACATTGAGTCATGCGCACTCCAAAGGGTTGTTGACTAAACCATTGACGTTGTGAATAGACTTAACCCCAATGTTCCCCCCTTGTAGAAAAGGCAGCCTGGCTTTCTTTTCTTGTGTTTGTTTTGTGTATTATATTTCGTGATGATAGCTTTATGTAAACGTGTCATTTAGAGAAAGTTGTTGATATTTTCGCGCGTCACTAGTTAATGATGTTCTTCATTTGTTTAACAGGCATGTGAGTCATCTGTCTAGTAGTTTGGCTATCTAGGAAAAAAAAGGGTTAGGCCATTAGTTTGCCCAGTGCGATAAAGTAAGTGTTATTTATGCGATTTCTCTCTCATCAAAGGAATACGTTTTCTACTGTGTAAAAACAAAGAAATGCCCCTCAAGTCTTGAAGGAAACACAATGGGAAAATGCGGCAATTGATGAAAACTTATTACTTTTTATAACCATTAAAGGAATCGTGAACTCAGTTTTGTTTTGTCTTTGTGTGTGTGTGTGTGTGTGTGTGTGTGTGTGTGTGTGTGTGTGTGTGCGTGTGTGTGTGTTTGTCAATGCGTGTGCGTGTGTGTGTGTGTGTGTGTGTGTGTGTGTGTGTGTGTGTGTGTGTGTGTGTGTGAGTGTTACGTTATGTATTTGTTTCGTTGCTTGCTTGCTTGCTGTATTGCTGTAGAAACACGGTTTTAGCACCCAACAGCACTTCCTCTCTGTCATCACTTCCAACTTAAGAAGTATTGGTTTTTTTTTATCAAAGTAAACCCCCACCATCTCTACCACCCCTCCCCACACACCACTCATCTCTACCGTACCACCCCTCTCCCATCTGCAACCCCTCAGCCCTTATCCTACCTTCACCCAGCATTGGAATCTGCTTTGTTATCTTCAATCTCTGTGACGGTTCTACAAACTGGTGACCGTGTCAGGTGTACCAGATTACAGACCTTGGGGACGGTAAAAAGTTGAGGGCAGGTAGAGGGCAAGAATCGGGAGCCCCCAGGGGTTGTTGAAAGGTGATCCGTCGTGGCCCTATCTGTTTTGGGGGGCTGATGCAACTGTAGCGCGCTGCGAGCATCTTCCAAGGTCAGCCTGGGTTGGTAGTGAATAAGCAGATAACATGTAAGTGTGGGCTGCTTGCTGCACTTTAAAACGGAGACGTTTGTTTAGTGGTCGGTTCAGTATTAAGCGCTCAGTCAGTATCATCCTTTCGGCGTAATCTAAGGACAGTCTTAATTAACGAAGAACCGAATAAGCGTTAGATAACAAAACGTTCACGTAAAAGTATGAGTTTGAGCACTGAGAAAAGGAGAGCAGTCTCAGGATCCATCCGGAGAAGTATAGCATTTACAGGCTGTACTATCGAGTGGTCTTTTTTGTTGTGATCGATTTCTCTCTCCCCCTTCTACCCCTTCTCACACGGCATAAATAAATCCCTGCGCCTTGAATATGTGCGCGATATAAATTGCATAAAAAAAATAATAAAAAATAAATAAATTCCTGCGCTTAGAACTGTACCCACGGAATACGCGCGACATAAGCCTCATATTGATTGATTGATACAGTCTCACGCCCTCCTATACGGTATAGGAGGGCGTGAGACTGTATGTTATCAGGGACCAGTATAATTGCGCACTAAAATATGCAACTCCAGCTGCATTTCAGTAACTGGTATAATACCAGTTACTGAAATGCAGCTGGAGTTGCACATTTTAGTGCGCAATTTTTCTGGTCCCTGATAAAATACCAGTTACTGAAATGCAGCTGGAGTTGCATATTTTAGTGCGCAATTATACTGGTCCCTGATAACATAGAGGAAAAGAAACAGAGACAGAAAGAAAGACAGAAAGAAGCAGAGACAGAAAAAAGGATAAAGAATGAACGGGATGAGGACATACATCAACAAGAGACAAGGTATTGCAATAAGCCTCCCGTCCGCGATCGTTTTGAGACTTGAACAACAGCAGGCTGGGAGAGAAAGAACAAATAATTGGAGAAAAAAAATACCACAACAACGCCCCCGCCGCCCCCAGCCCGAATAAACACCACCACACCACGCCGTACATGAAAACGCAAGCACGAAAGGTAGACGTGTCCACTCGATTCTCCGTATGTAAGGGCGTAAGAACCATTTATCATTACCCGGAAGTAACTATCGTTTGCCTGGAAATTCAAGTCTCAGAGTCCGATGGATGCTGGATAAGTGACGGTACGCTGCAAACTCATGTCATGCGCTTTTTGTCCCAGCTGGGTGTGTGTTTGTAAAGGAGACGCTGGTGGTGGTTGGAGCACTGTTTCTGTGTCACTTGGGTAGTGAACTCTTTCAGCGGATTGTTTTGTTGATTTACGGTGATAAGGTCACCTGGGTTTCACGGTGGCTCAGGGCTACCGAGAGGGAACCGACTGGAGCAAGGGCTGTCTGGGAGAGATGCGACGTTGTACATTTACACGTTTTACCGTGAAGATTGGCTGGTTTTCTCGTCCCAAGTTTGTGGATTTATGGTGCATTGACTTCTTGCTGGAGCTCAAGGCTACACATAATTGAAGCTGTAAACCATTTTATGTTGTGGCTGTTAGGCCGACCTGATTAAATTTATCAAACAATCGGACCTCAGTTCTGATTAAAAGATATCACGTGTAAGATTAAAATGCAGGATGCGAGTTTATGGTGCAATCAAGCAACGAACAAACAGACATTGATTACTGGTCGTCCATATAGCATTACAGGCCACGACTTACTGACTATTACTGGACGACTTAGAGCAGTAAGCCTTGAAAAGGTCGAAAGTGAAAGTATTTTTTTTACAAAATGATTGTAAGTGGAATGTTCATATTAACAGTATTGCAAGTAAAGTAATGTTATTGACTAATTGTTGGAAATTTTATAAGCACAGGTTTAGTAGAAAATCTTTAGAAACTATGTATAAATCCTACGTATTACCACACTTTGACTACGCCGATGTCGTCTGGGACAGTTGTACAGAAGTTTTATCTAACATTTTGGAACGGCTCCACCTCGAGGCCTTAAGGGTAATTGTCGGAGCAGTTAAAGGAACAAGCCACCAAAATGTATATGACGAATCAGGCTTCAGTAGTTTAAAACTAAGACGGGAAAAACATAAATTAATTTTGTATCATAAAATGGTACATGGGAAATGTTCTCAGAACGTGACTGATTTATTGCCTCCTCTTGTCTCGACTGTGAACCCCTATCATAGACGAAACCCACTTGAACGGGTCGTACCACCACACAGAACTGAATTGTATAATAAGTCATTTGTTCCCAGCACTACCCGAACATGGAATTCTCTACCAGATAATATCAAATTAACAAAATCCATTAGCCAGTTTAAACAGTTTTTATGTCGTTCAGATAGTAAAGTTCCTCCTCAATATTATTATGGCAAGAGAAAAGACGGAATTATACACTGCAGACTAAGATTAGAAATGAGCGATTTAAATGATGATATGGTGAAACGCCACTTAAGTGATAACCCGACTTGTCAGTGCGGATATCGAAATGAAAATGTTGAACATTATTTATTATTTTGTAGTAATTACGATGATGTCCGAAGACTAACTATACACACATTACCGAATGATCATCAAAATGTACAATGTTTATTGTTTGGTCTGCCAAACCTACGTTTTACCGAAAACATTGAAATATTCGAAAAGGTACATAGCTTTATAAGGTTAAGTGATAGATTTTGATTACCCTGTGGTCACCATGTCAATGATCCAGTATTTGATTATTGGCAGGTCATGCTGTTTTACGTTTTTACTGAAGGTCAAGTTTTGAGTGAATCTTTTTATTAAAGGTTTTTCTGTGTATTCACATGACAAACCTCAGCTTAATTAGTTTGTACGACAATGTAAATGAAATTTTTGCTGCTGCAGAAGCATTGATCTAGCAAGTCTGTGAAAGTCTCTCATCGTCTCTCTCACCCTCCCCCCCCCCACCCTCCTCCCCCGGGATCTCCCCGATATTGCAGTCCTTCCCGTCCTCTGTCACATCCTCAAATTCTTTTGCTGCATTTTTTTCTTTTTGTGTGTGTGTGTGTGTAAAAATTGTATCTTGTCTGTCTTGCGTTCTCATAAGGGTATAAGTGATTCTATGACCTTGACATAACGTGAAATAACAATTCCTATCTAGATGTACATATTTATAACCACACTTAATATAAGCTTAGCTTGTTGTGTGGCCACAAATGTTTATATCGTATATACATGCCACCCTGTATTTCATTAATAAAATCTTGTTTAAACCAAAGTATGAGTATATCAGTGTGAGCGTTCCGAGTGTGACAAATAAAACGGACAACAACCACCCAGGGTCATTTTCAAAAGATACATGTCTCAAAATAAGGCTAGTGTTAGTGACTTTACATGATAAGACATAGGAAAACAGGACGGCGTTGAAAAGGGAAAGAGTATAATTGATTGATTGATTGATTGATTGATTGATTTATTGATTGATTGATTGATTGGTTCATTGTTCGATCCATATTTAATGTCGGATAGTCAACATAGCGACTTGAGAGATACGTTGTTTTCACTTGATGGGGGGGGGGGGGGGGGGAGCAGGTTATGAGACTAAAAACACAATAACTGTTACATCTAAACAAATTGACACGCCAGAATGGCCCTTCTCTGCGGAAGCAAACGTTCAAGCAAAAGACCCACCCTCCCCCACTCCTCCCTACTCGTCCTTCCCTCTACCTGCCCCACCCAGCCCCGACAAAAATAGAGAACAAAGGAAAAGAAACACTTAAACAAAGCTAAATAAAGAAATTTAAAAAAAAATAAATAAAAAATAAAGAGAAAAAGAAAAAAGGATTATTAACGAACGCACGCAGAAAGAAAACAGCAAACCAAAGAGAATTAAAACAAAAAACGCACAAAAAAAGCTCACACACCCTCACAAAACAACAGTCATCATCATCCCGCCAAGCAGGACTTCAGAAGAGGGATGACACCTGACTGTGTCCATAACACGTAGAGCGGGTCAAGCCTGGGTCCACACCAGTGACCACACAAAGGCCTGTCTGACCGATGTCCTACGTGTGTCGGCTTCAGGTGACGGTGTGGTCTCACGACCTCGGACTGTTTGCTCGCAGCTCTTCAGCCCCTGGGCAAAGTGTGTGAGGACAGAGAGGTGGGGCTTGTCATTGTCACACTCTCTGACTCACTCTCACCTACAGGTGCACTTTTCTTCAACAACTCCCCCCCCCCCACCCCGAAAATTAACGGAAAAGGGAAGGGTGAGGGGAGTTGAGCGGAGGGGAGGAAAACTACGAAACGGGGGCAGAACAGCTAGTGGCTTCCCCCCTCCCCCCCTAAGGTCAGTTTTAACTCCTTGTTTCGAAAACAAATGCGCAGTAAAAAAAAACTATGCGCCACACACAAGACAGAAGTCGCAGCACAGGCTTCATGTCTCACCCAGTCACATTATTCTGACACCGGACCAACCAGTCCTAGCACTAACCCCATAATGCCAGACGCCAGGCGAAGCAGCCACTAGATTGCCAATTTTAAAGTCTTAGGTATGACCCGGCTTGGGTTCGAACCCACGACCTCCCGATCACGGGGCGGACGCCTTACCACTAGGCCAACCGTGCCGGTCGTCGTAATAGGTCGAAGAAGGTACGAAGAGAACTACTGCAGAGAGGGGATGGGGTTAGGTGGCACCACAGGAAAGAGGTACAATTAAGGAGAATGGAGTAAAGGAACGCAGAGTTTTACCCGTTGTTGAGGCATCCTCCTCAACAAAACACGTGTTATAGCCTGACTGTCTGCCATTTCCAATTTTTTTCTGATTGTAATTTTGTTTTGAAGACACCACCATAAGCCGTAGGGTTGTTGTTGTTTTGACTTTCTGATAATGTAAATTTCATGAAACATGTAAAAACACAAATAAAACATTGTTAAAAAAAACAAAAAAACACGTGTTGGCCTACACTTTTACACTGCACGTGCACAGTCACATTTTTCTGACCAGCGGAGAGTAACAGAACATTGGCTCCACAATGTGTGCAGGTTTTCTGCTCGCCTCCATTAATTATACAACCACTCTCCCCAGCCACAGCTCAGAGCTGTTAGGGGCTAGATGAAAAATACATGCTCGGTCGGTAAAGTGTAAGCAACGTGGCGAGTGTTGCTGTTAGGGGCTAGATGAAAAATACATGCTCGGTCGGTAAAGTGTAAGCAACGTGGTGAGTGTTGCTGTTAGGGGCTAGATGAAAAATACATGCCTAGTCGGTAAAGTGTATAAGCAACGTGGCGAGTGTTGCTGTTAGGGGCTAGATGAAAAATACATGCTCGGTCGGTAAAGTGTATAAGCAACGTGGCGAGTGTTGCTGTTAGGGGCTTGATGAAAAATACATGCTCGGTCGGTAAAGTGTGAGCGACGTGGCGAGTGTTGCTGTTAGGGGCTAGATGAAAAATACATGCTCGGTCGGTAAAGTGTGAGCGACGTGGCGAGTGTTGCTGTTAGGGACTAGATGAAAAATACATGCTCGGTCGGTAAAGTGTATAAGCAACGTGGCGAGTGTTGCTGTTAGGGGCTAGATGAAAAATACATGCTCGGTCGGTAAAGTGTAAGCAACGTGGCGAGCGTTGCTGTTAGGGGCTAGATGAAAAATACATGCTCGGTCAGTAAAGTGTAAGCAACGTGGCGAGTGTTGCTGTTAGGGACTAGATGAAAAATACATGCTCGGTCGGTAAAGTGTATAAGCAACGTGGCGAGTGTTGCTGTTAGGGGCTAGATGAAAAATACATGCTCGGTCGGTAAAGTGTATAAGCAACGTGGCGAGTGTTGCTGTTAGGGGCTAGATGAAAAATACATGCTCGGTCGGTAAAGTGTAAGCAACGTGGCGAGTGTTGCTGTTAGGGGCTAGATGAAAAATACATGCTCGGTCGGTAAAGTGTATAAGCAACGTGGCGAGTGTTGCTGTTAGGGGCTAGATGAAAAATACATGCTCGGTCGGTAAAGTGTAATCAACGTGGCGAGTGTTGCTGTTAGGGGCTAGATGAAAATTACATGCTCGGTCGGTAAAGTGTATAAGCAACGTGGCAGTGTTGCCGTTGGGCCAAAAGGGAAAACATAGGGTACATGTGCTTCAACATTTAACAGCCCTAAACAGGCGATCACGAGTTGTTGAACACCTACAAGAAGATATTGCCCTCTTGAATTCATCATTCATATAGGTCTAAAGTCAACTAGTGTGTTTGAAAGGTTGAGTTAATGATTGAAGCTCTTGGGCACTGTTAATTAAGTTAAAGAAAACAAATGTATGACTGTCCGCCGCACGTCCTCACAGGACCAATTTTTCCAACAGCAAGCGTTCACTTCGTTGCTCAGTTTTCGACAATATAGATATGTACTTACAGTGTACATCGGGTATTGATGTAGTTATAAGTACATTTGTAGCTGTTCCAATACTATTCGTATACAGTTTCTTGAAGAAAAAAAACTTTGCACGAAAAGACTAAACTGAGTCAATTCAGAATGATTGGTTTAAACAGGTTTTTTTATTCAGTTGCGTAAATACAAAGCCGAAATTGAAAGTTGTAATTAAGGGAGCACAACAAGATAAACTTATAAATGTGCTCTTAGAAACAAACGAGTAATGTGGCGGACAATATTGTAAATGCATGATATTTAAACAAATGAAAACAAGAACAACAACAACGATAACTATAGCAACAGTGGTACGGAAATCTCACACACACAACGCACACACACACACACACACACACACACACACACACACACACACACACACACACACACACACACACACACACACACACACACACACACACATCAGAATGATTGCAAGGAAAGACTATGGCCAATTTACAATGAAGGCAAGGAAAGACAGTCAAGTCAAGTTCAGGAAGTTTGCACGAAAACACTTTATGAATATAAGCCCAAAGTAAAAAAAAAATAAGCTTTTGGACTAATCCGCTGATTGCCTTAACGGCCCTATGTGTACCACAGCAGACTTCCGCTTAGCAACAACAGCAAACAACAAGAAACATGAGGTCACCTATTTCCTTGAACTATGATAACAACATACACAGTTTTACCCGTAGGCCAGATTTTCCCCGCGAAATCCGTCACGCTGTATTACCCCCGCACGCGCCAACTTCACGCTCCGATGATCTTCTATTGACGCCAATATTGCTTTCAAACAAAAGATCTGTACTTATAAGACGGGGATCATTAATCGTTTCTGTTCAGTCTTAAGTGCATGCAGTCATCAACCAAAAAAACGAAAATGCAATCGAGAAAACTCGTGACCGATCTTGCCAGTTTCGCCTTCACATCTCTGTCTGGGATACTAGTGAATATAACAATGTAGATGCGAGGTCATATTCCAAAAAGGTCAAAACGTCAACCAATTTTTGGCTGGCATCAAAGCACAAGCAGCTCAGAATGATTTTGTTTTATTTCTTGTGTTAAAACTGCAGCAGACAACTGAAATTAACACCGTTAAATAACAATTTGTGCAGTCCAATGACGTGACACATTTTTTTTTAAGAAGGTTCGCTTCCCTCAGTCCACTTGAATGATGCTTTGCCTTGGCTTTGAAATAAAGACACAACTTAAAAGAAATTGGCGGTTCTGGTGAGGTTATGCCCCTTCTTTCTTTCGGCTGGTAACTTGCGGAACCTCGCAGCAAGATTACACGAGAAAGGCAAAAAAACGTGCATTGGTCCCAAATAGCATGTCGCTTTGGTAACAGTTCGTGTGTAATATAAGTCGTGCATTTTATACGGTAAAAAGACAATGGTAACAGGCGGAACCTTGCGGCAAGATCACATGAGTTGTCTCGCGTTATCACCCCTGAAGCGCTCATTACATAGAACTGGGCCTCTCACGACCTCCATACTTTATGTTCATAGTTACGGCACACGTTCATGTTCATGAGCCGAAGTAGAGGGCATTCTAATTAAGTGGAACGTCCCCTTCACGACCCCCCCCCCCCCCCCCGATTTTAGACAACCCCTTCCCCCCGTTTACATGTGAAGACCTTGCTTTTTCCACTTTTCTGTTCATAATGTATACAAAATGTACCCCCATTTTGAGACTCTTTTCCAATTCATACTCCGTTTTTTCTGTGTTTTTTAAGATCCCACAAAGAGGTTTCCACTGTACGTCAAAAATGTGCGAAGTGTAGAAAAACATCACGGACAAAATAGTTTTCAAACATGTGAGAAGGTAGGGGTGATCTAATTCCGTGTTAATCGACACGTGATGAGACGCCATCGGGCTGTTGATTAAAACGTCATTGCGACGTCAGAAAATGAACGTCAGCCCTGCGGAAGAAATATATTCACATTCCAACATTTTCATACTTCACACCGATATTCCAAATAGAGAATACGACACAGCAAGCCATGTAGTATTCTGTTTATCCTACATAATGGATACTTGCGTGCCTTCATTTCCAAACATCCCAGTGAGTCGACACGTCTAATTGGAAGACGCTTCTTATAGAACCAAAGCCTCGTGCAATCTTTGACGTCAAAGCAAAAGAAGTCACACTACAAGTATATCGTGACGTGTTAGGTCTAAAAATTATTCCAAAGGAAACAGCAAGCGCAAAGTTAAAGGTGTTTCCAAAAGGACATTTGTCTCGGTGACTTTGTCATCATGAGCAGTGGAAAATCAGGTCCCTGCCAGACAAGTTTGACACAACCTCATTTACATGATATCTCCACGTGTGAATTGAACGATATTGGTATCTCATGGGTAGTCTCTCTCTCGCGTATGTAGGATAAAGTAACGTAACCAACACAGTTTTCTCGTGAATGACCGAGAAACAAAATTAATCCGGATGTCAAGTAGACTGACAACACAACACAAGTTTGTCAGCTCATAAAGAGAAGAGAGGAAAAAGCAGGGTAGAAAAAAAATGCAGGTGTTAATCAGAAAATGCCCCAGGAGTCCAGCACAGCGGTGAATAATTGAAAGTTCTCTAGCGATGGCTCCGGTGTCGTGGATTGGTATTTTGACGCCATAGGGTCAGTGACGCTAGTTATGACGTAATTTGCCTCCTGTCTTTCGCCACGCAGCGGGCGACAAAGAGTATATCTACACTGTTGAATAATTTACTCTGCTTTGTCACCCGATATCTGACCTGCTGCTGTCACTAGCGGAGTTGTTTTCCCTGACAGAACATGTAATCTTCTCAGCCCTCGGTCTGTGAACCCTGACCAGGTCTCACGTCGTGTTGGTGCTTGTAAAGGGGCAATGGCCAAAGCGCTGTTGTTGTAGATGAGACTTTGTTGTTCCGAAGCCCATAACAGGTAACACGAATTGCTTGTAGTGCAGATTAACTTAATCCCAGGATCAGGACCAGCACCACCAAGTGACTGACTATTCGAGTGTAACGTCCTCTTAGACCCTTTGGCCTATGCTAATACCGAGGACATGCCCTTAATGGTTTAACCGTGAGGGCGTTAAAAAACATGTATCATCAACCTTTGGCTTATACGTATTGGGACTGGTACGTATTGGTACTACGCTGAGGGATATGGTGTGGTATTTGGACTCTAACACGCCAACTGTGGCTGTCTTCTTCGGCACGGAATCATTAGGCTTGTCTCGTCAAAGTATCGAGATACGATCATTTTGATGAGTATACGACAGATGATGCGTGCGTGTCTTCGTGTTCATCAATTCCTGAGACTTTTGCTGGAATCTTGGGATCTTTATCGTGCGCATGTTCTCACTCGGGGATGTTGGGACACCGAAGAGAATATCTGAGAGAAGACTCTTGCCGAACCTAGGATTGGAATCAACGCTGAAAGCGTGCACATAAACTGGTTATAAATCCATCGCGAGTAAGTTACAAGAGACAAGGGCTCTGTTCGAAACATTTAATTTTTTTTAATAGAATTTGAAAGATAGATTTGAATTAGAGAAATATTCCAGTTTCAGTGCTGGCAATATTAAACAATTGTTAGAATTTATTATGGTCCTCGTATGAAGAGTTATAGTTAGATTATAAGTGTGTGCTTTTGTTGCTGCTGTTATACTGATATTGGATTGTAAAACTATTGTTTTTTGATTAGGTAGACATTTCAAAGTGTCAAACAAACAACAACAATAATAAATCCAGCGTTCTACCCACTGAACTACGTCCCCGTCCCACCACCAGCATTCACGATTGAAGGCCAAAGTCGACTCTCTGGTTTAAAACTGGGGCCACACTCTTGATAGATAAAATCAGGCGGAATATTAAAGGGAAGAAGGAGAGGATGATAGACATGGTGGTTCCCCTTTGGGTCTGAAGAAGATTTTTGCTTCCTTCAACTTAGCGGTGTACTCGGAGATGGCTTTGACCCCCCGCGGGTTAGGGGGAAGAATTTACCCGATGCTCCCCAGCATGTCGTAAGAGGCGACTAACGGATTCTGTTTCTCCTTTTACCCTTGTTAAGTGTTTCTTGCATAGAATATAGTCAATGTTTGTAAAGATTTTAGTCAAGCAGTATGTAAGAAATGTTAAGTCCTTTGTACTGGAAACTTGCATTCTCCCAGTAAGGTAATATATTGTACTACGTTGCAAGCCCCTGGAGCAATTTTTTGATTAGTGCTTTTGTGAACAAGAAACAATTAACAAGTGGCTCTATCCCATCTCCCCCCCTTTCCCCGTCGCGATATAACCTTCGTGGTTGAAAACGACGTTAAACACCAAATAAAGAAAAAGAAAGATGGCTCTGTAAGCCTCATACGTATGCATGAGTCCACGAGTCTAGAGCAGTGCTTTGAGCATACCCACAACAAGTCGCGTAAGGCGAAAATACAACATTTAGTCAAGCTCAGTCGAACTCACAGAATGAAACTGAACGCATTGCATTTTTTCCGCAAGACCGTACAATCGTAGCATCGTCTGTCCACCGCTCGTGGCAAAGGCAGTGAAATTAACAATCCAGAAAAGCGCGGTAGCGGTTGCGCTGAGGAGGATAGCACGCTTTTCTATATCTCTATTCTTTTTAACTCTCTGAATGTATTTTTAATCTAAACATATCATATCTATATGTTTTTGGAATCAGGAACGGACAAGGAATAAGATGAAATTGTTTTTAAATCGATTTCGGAAATTTAATTTTAATCATAATTTTTATATTTTTAATTTTCAGAGCTTGTTTTTAATCTAAATATAACATATTTATATGTTTTTGGAATCAGAAAATGATGAAAAATACGATAAACGTAATTTTTGATCGTTTTATAAAAAAAATAATTTTAATTACAATTTTCAGATTTTTAATGACCAAAGTCATTAATTAATTTTTAAGCCTCCAAGCTGAAATGCAATCCCAAAGTCCGGCCTTTGTCGAAGATTGCTTGGCCAAAATTTCGATCAATTTGATTGAAAAATGAGGGTGTGACAGTGCCGCCTCAACTTTTACAAAATGCCGGATATGACGTCATCAAAGACATTTATCGAAAAAATGAAAAAAAACGTCTGGGGATATCATACCCAGGAACTCTCATGAAAAATTTCATAAAGATCGGTCCAGTAGTTTACTCTGAATCGCTCTACACACACACACACACACACACACACACACACACACACACACACACACACACACACACATACACCACGACACTCGTCTCGATTCCCCCCTCTATGTAATAAAAAACAGCACAACTTTTGTTGGTAAATAGGGAGTCTTAAAATGGGGTTAAGCCTTTCATAAATTGTGCGAGGTCGACCTCGCGAAGTCTACTTCACATATCTCGCTGCACGGTGCTTTGGCCGGTAAAAAGACCTCGCGAAGTCTACTTCACACATCTCGCTGCACGGTGCTTTGGCCGGTAAAACGACCTCGCGAAGTCTACTTCACACATCTCGCTGCACGGTGCTTTGGCCGGTAAAAGGACCTCACGAAGTCTACTTCACACATCTCGCTGCACGGTGCTTTGGCCGGTAAAAAGACCTCGCGAAGCCTACTTCACACATCTCGCTGCACGGTGCTTTGGCCGGTAAAAAGACCTCACGAAGTCTACTTCACACATCTCGCTGCACGGTGCTTTGGCCGATAAAAGGACCTCGCGAAGTCTACTTCACACATCTCGCTGCACGGTGCTTTGGTCGGTAAAAAGACCTCACGAAGTCTACTTCACACATCTCGCTGCACGGTGCTTTGGCCGGTAAAAAGACCTCGCGAAGTCTACTTCACACATCTCGCTGCACGGTGCTTTGGCCGGTAAAACGACCTCGCGAAGTCTACTTCACACATCTCGCTGCACGGTGCTTTGGCCGGTAAAAAGACCTCGCGAAGTCTACTTCACACATCTCGCTGCACGGTGCTTTGGCCGGTAAAAAGCCTTCGCGAAGTCTTCGCGAAATTGACTTTGGGCTCACATAAGGGCAGCGTTTGTGAACAGAAAGTCTGACAAATCAGGATCTTAAAAGGGAGGGAGTCTTAAATGGATTGGGGGTGGGGGGGGGAGGCCTGTCTTAAAATAGGGATTCCACTGTATCCGTTTTCACTGACGCTGCTCGGTACAGCTCTGTGCTTTCCACTGCTAAAAGCCTTGGTGCTCTAGTGGAGTCTGGTGGAGCAATTGGTCAAAAATCGCACAAATTGTGGACAAAATGTCCTTTTAACATCAGAAAAAACCCACTGAATTCACGACGTCTTTCATTAACACCAAAACACATACCTGTGAACTGACGAGGTCCAGGATTGTGACCGGTGATTCCGGGGGTAAAGTAACTCATTAGGCTCATACATATAGATGAGCAGCTTAATTTGCCCAAGCTGGCACACAAATGAGGCCTGTGACCACAGTGTGTAGTAAATTTTAAGGAACTTATTGTCCGTCAGGTCTTAATTGCCTATATTGGACATGAATTGGTTTATACGATTCGAGTTTTTACGCCTTCACGGCTTTTGATGTATGCGTGTTTAGGTGGTATCAGCCATCTGCACTTATGGTAGAATGACCAAGATCTTTAACGTGCCATTGTGGTGACACGGGGGTGGGAGATGAATACCGTCTCTGGGTCTGCACATAACGTTGACTCGTGTCCGTCCCGGCCCGGATTCGAACCAGCGACCTTTCGATCACACGTCCAGTGCTCTACCACCTGAGCTACCCGGGCCCCCACAGTGTGTGACTACACGAACTGAGTTATTGGCCTGGGTGTGACCTCGCCACAAGTTGATTAATAATGAACGAGTTTCGGTTTTCCGCACAATTGTATTCAGACTGCGAAAGGTCAATGGATTGAGCCGACCACCCGTGTGGATGTGTCAAGGGATATATTCTATAGGCTACATTTCCGTGTAAACGATGATGGTCGCCACCATAGATTATCCAGGCCTTTACACCTACATAAATTAAAATTATATCCATCAGCATGACTTCTTCCTGTGCAGAATCGTGTTTTTTGTATCAATTATGTTTTTCCTCTGATCGATGTAGATGTCAGCTACAAAATTAACTGTCTTTTACCTCTTATTTAAAAAAAAATTCATTTGGCAAAAGGACAATTCCAACCCCTGCATATATGATTTTTGTTCAACAATGCATATACATTGAGAGCGATTACTTCCCTTTGTTTCTCGCATCTTAAAATAGCGCTCTGCCTTGCTTGTTTAAGATTTTCACTGCCATTTTGTTCAGCTACAGTGGTACCAATGAAACATGCGTATCAGTCAACGGATATATCTGGGGAAAGTACATCGGAAAAAACAACAAACATGTACCCAGTAAGTAATTATTTTCCTCGTGCGCAAAGGAAAAGAAAAGGTTCAGCAAGAAACAGGCTAACAAGGCTACTTAGACACAAACAGTACCAACAATACTTCCAGACAGAAACTAAACGTGAAAAGAACGACAGTCGAGAACAAAGCGTGGCACACTTTCCCGGATTACCAAACAGGCGAGGCTACACAAGTCTCGTGATAGATCGAAGCTTCCCTGGGTCTCTTGGTATTCAGACTGAAAGGTAACCCCCGTGGAATACCCGCGGTCATCTTTCAGATAATGAGGACCCCTGCTGTGTCTAGACGACGGAACAATGATACGCCTATAACAAGTATTGTGACAGAGAGAGTTTGTTATCTATATATATATATCTATATATATATACGACTTGTGTGTGTGTGTGTGTGTGTGTGTGTGTGTGTGTGTGTGTGTGTGTGTGTGTGTGTGTGTGTGTCCGCGATGCACGCCCAAGGTTCTCTATGGATCTGTTTCAAATTTGGTGGGCATATTCAGGTACACCCCGGACACAACCTGCTCGATGAGATATTTCAACACGTGCTCTCAGCGCGCAGCGCTGAACCGATTTTGGTTTTTCTCTGGATCAATTCCCAGTAACTCTTCCTTATCTTCTCCAGTGTTTTCAGCGTTTATCTCCATTCCTTCGTGTGGCGTCAATCCATATTCCCGTTACTACGTTACTATTTTTAGAATGTCACTGCACTGTCCAGAACACTTTCCTTGCACCCGTAAGTTGTCCTTACTGTAAAAGTGAAAAGGTCGAATCAATTTATAGCCACGCGAAAAATACACTGTCATCTATCTCTGTCAAGATTGATTTTGTTGAAAAAAAAGGAAGTCTGTGATTGAAGATTGTGAAACCTGCCTCTATATATTTACAGATATACATATATATATATATATATACGACTTGTGTCTGTCTGTGTGTGTGTCCGCGATGCCAAGCCAAAGTTCTCGGTGGATCTTTTTCAAATTTGGAGACCGTATTCAGCTACACCCCGGACACAACCTCATCGATGAGATATTTCAACACGTGCTCCCAGCGCGCAGCGCTGAACCGATTTTGGTTTTTCTCTGGATCCATTCCCAGTAACTCTTCCTTATCTTCTCCAGTGTTTTCAGCCGCGTTTGTCTCCCTTCCTCCGTGCGGTGCGCCGGCAAAGCCGGCGTACACCCGGCATAGCCGGGTCCCCGGCGCAGCCGGGTATTCGGTTCGACTTCTTCCCGGCGCAGCCGTACCCGGCGAAGCGGGTATTCATCTAGTATATATATATACGGCTTCTCTGTGTGTGTGTGTGTTTGTGTGTGTGTGTGGGCAACACCTGTGGATTGTAGAGTTCTGTTTGTGATGTGGTCTGGCGGCTTTGGTGTGGTTGTATGTTCAGGCCTTCCTTCGAGAAGCCATAACAGTTATTCTCAATCCCGTTTGAGTGGACTTCGCCTTCAAATGTGATTGTGGTGTTTCGGCACTCGGTTACATTTGGCGTCGTCGACAGCGATGGGACTCGACATGAAATGTTCAGGCCACTGAATCAATTTCGTGCTGTTCCCATTCCACCTGGGATGGACCTAAGCTTGGCGGGTCCATGGTTCGGAACTTTGGGGACAAAGTTCATTCAAAGGGGGTCGAGTGTGACAGGGAGACTACCGTCGCCCTTCACAGCAGACTCTGCAGAGTTGTTCGCCTTAGAAGTTGTGGGCTTTCCTTGCATGTAAGTTGTCCTCACTGTAAAAGTGCAAAGGTCGAATCTATTTATCGAAAAATCCACTGTCATCTATCTCTATATATTTATATATATATATATATATGGATAGATATTTACGGCTTCCATGTGTGTGTGTGTGTGTGTGTGTGTGTGTGTGTGTGTGTGTGTGTGTATGTGTGTGTGTGTGTGTGTGTGTGTGTGTGTGTGTGTGTGTGGAGGCAACACCTGTGGATTGTAGAGTTCTGTTTGTGATGGGGTCTGGCGGCTTTTGTCTGTCTGTATGCCCTCGGCTCCGATCACTTACCCATTGTTCTTACCTTCCGCCACTTCGCCCCTAATCGCAATAACTCGGAGGTCAGAAAAAAGTACAATTACAAACAGGCAAATTGGGACAGCTTCCGTGCGGAGCTCGAGGGTGTCAGGGAGGAAACTCTCCTTACGGATGACATCGAAGCCTCTTACAATAACATACGTCAATGTATACTCACTGCTGCCAATAATCACATTCCGCTTAAATCAGTAAATCCTAACTGTAAGGCCAAAAGGAATGAGTGGTGGAATGCAGACTGTGATGAAGCCTTGGCAAACAAGCGATATCACATTAGGACATATCTCAGGCACTGCTCAGACGCTAACTTCACGAATATGAAGTCAGCTGAAATACAATTTAACCAGATCACCGCTGAGGCTAAACTTCAAAACTGGGAAAACTTTGTCCACAAAGAAACTAAAGATTACAAAGACTGTGGCAAAATCTGGAAGAAAATCCGCAGATTTAAATGTAGATACAGAACTAAAGAAAAGCCACTACTATCGGGTGATAAAATGACCACAACTGACTCTGAAAAGGCAAACCTATTAGCAGATACCTTTGCCAAAAATAGTCAATCAAAATCCCTAGATACTGAACGACTCAATTATAGGTTAGATCAGGAGAAGGGTTTCACATACCCCCCAGATGACAACCAGTTGCCTATAAACTGCATGTTTAAGGCAAAAGAAGTCCAAAACGCCATCTCTTCTGTGAAAGACCCAAAAAAATCCACAGGTTTAGACCCAATATCATATCACATGATAAAACATCTACCACCTAACTTTGTTAAGTTGCTCACTCAGTTTTTCAACCTATGCTGGTTAAAGAATACTATCCCCGCAGCGTGGTCAGACTCACAAGTAGTAGCAGTATTGAAGAGCGGAAAACCGGGCAATCTACCTGGCAGTTACCGCCCCATATCACTAACCCCCCACCTCAGCAAGATCTTTGAGCGTGTGGTGAACCAGAGGCTGGAGTTCCACCTCAATAAACACAATATCATTCCTACATGCCAGGCAGGTTTTAGGCAAGGTCGTTCGTGTGCGGACCACATTGTGCACGTCACTGAAAAAATCAAAAAGACCTTGGCACATAGTAATAATTCTCTTCTTGGAACCTTCTTTGATATTAAATCTGCGTACGACAGCGTCTGGCATGCTCGTCTACTCCTAAAACTCGGCAGAATCGGTGTCTCTGGCCACATGTACCAATTCATCAAAAACTTCATCAGCAATCGCAAGATGTCTGTCCGGGTGGGCTCTTCGGTGTCCGAAACCCATGCGCTGGACATGGGGGTTCCCCAGGGCAGTATCATCGCGCCAAACTTATTCAGCATCATGCTCTATGACATTACTTCTGTTAAGGTTGACGGTGCCAGTGTACTTCTGTATGCGGACGACCTCGCCTTAATAGACACTAATAGACCACGCCATAACAGAGTTACCAACACTGTTGACTTATCTTCTTACCAAACTAAAATCGACAACCTCTGTCAATATATGTACACCAACGGCTTCCAACTAGCCTCAAATAAAACAGTCTTTCTTGTTGTCTCCCGTAGACAACTGTACAGGAACTGCAGTATAAAGATAGGTTGTGATATTATCAAACCGAGCTCAGAAGTTAAGTTCCTCGGCGTTATCATCGATACCCGACTTAACTGGACCAGTCATATCGAACATCTGATCAATAAGGCCAACAAGGATCTTTACATCATACGCTACCTGGCGTCCCAATCCTGGGCCAGAGGGCGTAAGTGTGTCACAGAGGTAGTGCGGGCATTAATTCGCTCCCGCCTCCTTTACGGGTGCGAAGCTTATTTCGCGACGCGCCCGGCGCTCATGAAAAAACTGGCTATTATAGAGTGCAGGGCGCTCAAAATAGCTCTGGGACTCTCCCAACAAGCGAGTAAGAGTCGAGTCTACAGCGAGTGTGGGTGGCTGCCCCTTGTGGATGAGATAAAACTCCGTTCAGCTCAGTATGCTGTCAGAGCCCACGCGGTAGAGAACTCTGCCTGCGAGGTCCTGACTGACTTTTTTCCTCAGCACCAAAATTATGAGGCCAACACCAAACATAGCACTCAACTCTTGGCCAAAACGCTACCCTTATCCGACACAGTAAACCGCATTCTAGCCGATAGCGGGGTGAAGGTCAGTGAGCTGGCCAGGGTCCCCCCGCCCTCCTACCCGCCTTGGCTTGAGGAAACCCCTACTATCATATACGACAGTGAAGATAATACTACCAAAAAAGATAACCCCGTCTACCTAGCTACTGTTACAAAAGAAACCCTAAACTACAAATTCTCGGAGCATTTAAAAGTCTTTACTGACGGATCCAAATTTGCAGACGGCAGCGTTGGCTGCGCCTTTGTGATCCCAGATCTCAAAATCTCAAGGAAATATACTCTTAATAAAGACATCTCCATATTCTCAGCCGAGCTATTTGCCTTGCTCATGGCATGCACTTTTATAAATGACCTCCCAGTCACACCGCGTGCGGTTGTTTTCTGCTCTGACTCGCGCTCTTCATTACAAGCTCTGCATCGAAACACATCAAATCGGGCAGAGCTACAAAGAGAAATCCTCTTTATATGTCACCAGTTAATCTCATCCGGCACATCCGTATCATTTCTCTGGGTCCCCTCTCACGTAGGGGTCCGGGGAAATGAACTGGCGGATGTCGCTGCCAAAGAAGCGGCAGAATCTAGCCCAGCTAACACTAACATCGGCTACTCAGTAACCGAGTTCTACAGTAAAATCCGTAAACTCATTCGAAGTCAGTACGTAACATCTCTGTCCTATCAACCCATTGATATGAACGATCTACACCCCGATCTCCCAACAAACCTCCTCACTATCTTCAGACGCCTCCGTGCCGGCGGCTGCCGCTTCCATATCTTTAACAAGTCCTGCCATTGTGGAGAACCCTATTCATTTCAACACATTTTCGCTCCATGCGCTACAAATAGAATTACCTTTAAAACCTTATATGACCATATGCAGCTCCATGGTCTGAGTCCCCAGGATTATCTGCGCAGTAGCAGTTCTCTAGGCTGGTCACACAGCTTGCTGCTGTGCCGACTGGTCAGGGACTCGGACATGGGGCTGTGGGTATAACTAAGCCCAGATTATCACATCAGCGTGTTTCAGTTTGAGGTCGAGTGGCTCCCGCCATCCCTCCTGATTCCAGCGACTACCTTCTAGACAACATATCCTCACCCAAGGCCCACTAGTCGCCAAACTGTACATATTGTTTTTATTACCACGGCCTTCGTGGCTTACATCTTAATCCTTTTATTTGTAAAAAGTTTTGAGATTTATTGTTCGTGTTCCTCTTACTTGCTCATCTATTTGGTTTTATTGGTGATCCTGAAAGGTTCCACTTTTTAACTCGATTTGAAATAAAAAAAAATAATATTACAAGCCCGTTATTCAAGATATAGAATACAGACTTATAATTCTTACCAAGAAACATCTTAACTACTTTTCATTTTAACAAATTCCACAGAGCATTATCAACTCAACCCCACCCCCTGCCCTCCTCTCCTTATTTTTTGTTTCTTTCTTTCCTCTTTTTGAAAGCGGACAAACACTCAAGTCCTTAATGGCTCAAAACCGTAGGACTTTTAATATTAATTTTAACTGTCTGTATGTTCTGGCATTTGAGAAGCCATAACAGATAATATAGGGCTTAGAAATAAGCTCTAAAATTCTCAATCCCGTTTGAGAGGACTTCGCCTTCAAAGGTGATTGTGGTGAACCGCCACGCTGTCTGTCTCTGTCTCGCGATTCACCCCGGCGAAGCCGGGTATTCCTCTAGTCTATATATATATACGACTTGTGTGTGTGTGTGTGTGTGTGTGTGTGTGTGTGTGTGTGTGTGTGTGTGTGTGTGTGTGTGTGTGTGTGTGTCTGTGTGTCTGTCTGTCTGTCTGTGTGTCCGCGATGCACGGCCAAAGTTCTCGATGGATCTCTTTCAAATTTGATGGCCGTATTCAGGTAGACCCCGGACACAACCTGCTCGATGAGATATTTCAACACGTGCTCTCAGCGCGCAGCGCTGAACAGATTTTGGTTTTTCTCTGGATCCATTCCCAGTAACTCTTCCTTATCTTCTCCAGTGTTTTCAGCGTTTATCTCCCTTCCTTCGTGTGGCGTCAATTCATATTCCCGTTTCTATTTTTAGGTCACTGTCGACAACGCTCAATCCATATTCCCGTTATACTATTTTTAGAAGGTCACTGTCCCGGCGAAGCCGGGTATTACTCTTCTCCAGTGTTTTGCGCGTTTATCTCCCTTCCTTCGTGCGGTGCGCCGGCAAAGCCGGCGTACACCCGGCAAAGCCGGGTCCCCGGCGCAGCCGGGTATTCGGCTCGACTTCTTCCCGGCGAAGCCGTACCCGGCGAAGCGGGTATTCATCTAGTGCAAACATATATACCTAAAGCCTGTTGCTTGTATGGAGAAACAGGAGAATTTTTTTACTGAAAAAATCCGTACAAACTCCACGATATTTATTGACTTAAATGAAAATAGCGTTTACTGCCGTTTGATTTGTTGACCTTCAAGTTAAAGGACAGAAAATAGTCTAAGCTTGCTATTGTGCTTGTTCACCCTGTTGTGGATGTTTTTTGTTTTGTTTGTGTGTTAGTGTTCGTTGTTGTTTTGTCCGTAAAACATGAACAGTGAAAACACGTCAACAATTAACATCATAAATCACTTCGTGTTGTATCAGAATGTTCCTCACCTTAAACATTGTCCAACATTTAAAGAACATAGAACCATTTTATTCAATAGTCTGCCAACGCACGTTCTGGACTGCAAAACACTTTTGTTTGGAAATACTGATTTAACTATATTTTTGAACACGAAAATATTTTCTGTTGTACAAGATTACGTTATGTCAACTGATCGCTTCGGCTGATATTATATTAACTGTGACCGCAATAGATGTAGCAAAGCATTCTCTCTCTCTCTCTCTCTCTCTCTCTGTTCAGTATGATTCAGAGGCATTTGCTGAGAAAAAAAAAGTTGTACGTTGCTTTTATTGATTTTCGAAAAGCCTTTGATTTAATTTCCCACTGTAAGCTCTGGCCTATTTTGCGCGGATCAGGAGTTGAAGGCAAGATGTTACAAGCCATCCAAGGCATGTACAGAAGAGTTAAAGGCCGAGTAAGATATGGGTGTAAACTGACCGACGCCTTTTTTGTCACAAAGGCCTCAAGCAGGGGGAAATAACCAGCCCGCTTCTTTTTTCCCTGTTTATTAATGATCTGGCGTCGGAAATTATTTGTAAGGGTAAACATGGAATACAGATGGTGCCTGACTTACTTGAACTATTCATTTTGCTTTTCGCTGATGATATTGTTTTATTATCTGATACCGTGATTGGATTACAAAACCAACTGAATATCCTTGCCCACAAAGCTAATGACATGGATTTAGAGGTTAACCTGGAAAAATCAAACATAATTATTTTTAGAAACGGGGGATACATTTCTCAGAACGAGAAATGGTTTTTCAACGGCGTCAAGATGAAGATAGTAAGCTCTTATAAGTATTTAGGACTTGTTTTCACTACCCGCATGACCTTTTCAAATGCTCTTAATGATATGGCATCCAGGGCTAAGAAAGGTGTTTTTGAGTTATTAAGAACATTATGGAGACTCGGTGATTTCTCCCCAAACCTGTTTTTGAAACTATTTGATGCTCAGATACAGCCTATCCTGTTATATGGTTCAGAAATTTGGGGTCTTTACCCACAAACACAGATAGAGAAGATTCACACGTTTGCGCTTAAAAAGATTTTAAACGTGGCGCCAAGAACACCAAATGACATAGCATATGCTGAAACTGGTCGCTATCCGTTGTACATTTTTTCTCATGTTGCATGTATAAAATATTGGTTACGCCTAGTCAAGATGAATGATTCCAGACTCCCTAAAAAAGCTTATAATATGCAGTTGTATTTGCACAAGCAAGGCAAGTTTTGTTGGTCATCCCAAGTAAGATTAACTTTGTATAAATTTGGTTTCGGATTTGTGTGGGAAAAACCAAGGTGTGCAATGCGAGAAAGCTTTTTTGAAATGTTTTAGACAGAGGTTAATAGATTGTAATATTCAAAATTGGCAAGAGCGCATTAATACCAGCGCAAGGTTTGAGGTTTACCGCGTATTTAAGTTATCTGTTTGCATGGAAACGTATTTTACTTTTGTCAAAAATAAGCATATAAGAGATGTACTCATTAGGTTCAGAGCGGGCGTGTCCGAATTACGCTCACATAAATTGAGATACTCCCCACATACCCTACAGGACTTGTTTTGCCCATTCTGCAAAAAAGCACCTGAGGATGAAATGCACATTTTATTTCACTGTGATGCATTGAACGATCTTCGCTGCCAATACTTACCCTTTAAATACACATCATATCCTTGTTTGGTTTCCTTTCAGTTGATAATGCAAAACAAGAAGGGTCTCCATGATTTAGGCAGATTTATTTATTATGTTAACAAACGCCGTGATTTACTTCCTAAGGTGTAACAGAGTGATTTATTTTGCTTCATATCTCTCTGTTTGCTGATGTGGTTGAGTGCATTGTGTAGCTGCTGGTTTTTAAACAACTATGTCCTTTGATGTATGTTGTAGTTGAGGATGTATTTGATGAGGCACCAGCCATCCCCTGTACATACCCATACATGTATGTGCGCGTATGTGTGTGTGTGTGTTTGTTTGTGTGTGTGTGTGTGTGTGTGTGTGTGTGTGTGTGTGTGTGTGTGTGTGTGTGTGTGTGTGTGTGTGTGTGTGAGAAGGAGTGAAAGCCAGAATGTTTGTGAGTGTGTGTGTGAGAGTGGGAGAGAGAGAGAGAGAGAGAGAGAGAGAGAGAGAGAGAGAGAGAGAGAGAGAGAGAGAGAGAGAGAGAGAGGGAGAGAGAGAGAGAGAGAGGCTGTCATGTTTGATATATGCACCGGTTGTAACGGGTCAGTTGGCCTATACAATAAACTTTCTGAGTTCTGAGTTCTGAGTTCTCTCTCTCTCTCTCTCTCTCTCTCTCTCTCTCTCTCTCTCTCTCTCTCTCTCTCTCTCTCTCTCTCTCTCGCTCTCTCTCTCTCCGAAGCTCTTTTTATTTGTATAAAATATTATGAAATATTTTGAAAGAAAAGGGTTGAAGTTATCACTTGTTCGCCATGTCTTGTTATCAGAATATGTATTGATTATCAGTTTTAGGACGTGTCCATAAGCAGTCTGCTTGTTAACGTTCTTAATGTTGTTACTGTTTATAACGTGTATACAAGAAATTAATAAAAGCAAGCTTAAACCAAAGGGAAAGAGCAACAAAAAGGAAACAAACCCACAGCAGCAGCAACAGAAGTACCAGCAACAGAAGTACCAGCAACAGAAGTACCAGCAACAGAAGTACCAGCAACAGAAGTACCAGCAACAGAAGTACCAGCAACAGAAGTACCAGCAACAGAAGTACCAGCAACAGAAGTACCAGCAACAGAAGTACCAGCAACAGAAGTACCAGCAACAGAAGTACCAGCAACAGAAGTACCAGCAACAGAAGTACCAGCAACAGAAGTACCAGCAACAGAAGTACCAGCAACAGAAGTACCAGCAACAGAAGTACCAGCAACAGAAGTACCAGCAACAGAAGTACCAGCAACAGAAGTACCAGCAACAGAAGTACCAGCAACAGAAGTACCAGCAACAGAAGTACCAGCAACAGAAGTACCAGCAACAGAAGTACCAGCAACAAAACAAACTAAAACAAACAAACAAAACAAAACAAACAAACAAACAAAAAAGACAATATGTGTTATGTGAAATGCGAGTTGAATGACTACACTAAACAGGTGAAAGGATACCTTAGCTGGTCTTACCATATCACGTCATATTAAACATCATTCAGAGCTGTTTGTGTAAACACCACTATAAGCATTATGCTTGTTGTTGTTTACTCAATATGCGTTTTTTGTAAATAATGCACAAACGTTGAATAATACAGTTTAAACCAGCTGTTTGTGCAATTTGTGTCAGTCTTCAAATGCAAAGTAATGTACTGTTCAACATGCCTGCTTTTTGAACACAACATTTTAAAAGTCACATGCAAGATGATGTGATGAAATGAATGTTGGAATTACCATCTACCCTTTTACGCCTCGTGCATAGTATTCCCCATTACGTAATGTTCTGTAGAGCTGTATGCAGTTTTTAACACCTAAGATTCATAATATTTTTGGTTTTATTGGATAGGTACCACTGCCACTGATGCAAAAGTCACTCACAGACAAGATGGAGTTAACAAAAAACAGCAACAAACTGTGATACTATCATACGATATCTAGAAAAAGCCTGGCGTTTAGAATCGATTCAGGCATGAGACCAAGGGTAGGGCGGATGGTGGCGAGAGAGGTGAAGGGACGGGGAATGTTTACAGTGCCCACCAAGCAGTGCCCACCAGTGTTTAGCTCAGGCACCGTCGCGGCAGACGCGCCTTAGTTCTATGCAGGAAAATGCAGCGCGCTCTTCTGGTCATCTGGCTAACTATCGCCCTCATCTCTAGGGCAGACTGATACCAAGAGGTGGAAGTTACACCCGCCTTCAGGCTCAGGCATTTTCAAACGCTCGACTCAAGACTGGATTCTTGCTGTCTCCTTCTTCTCCGTCTTCTTCGCTTGTTTGTTTGTTTTCAAACAGGAATTTAATCAGTAAACGGATCTACAATGACAAGAAATATCTATATTGTTATCATCACATCGAGAACTACAAGTAAACTACTTATTTATTGAGCATTTGTTTTGTTCTGGCTCGTACTGCTGTTCGCCTTTGTTGACCGTTTGAGATACATTATATAGGCCGGGTTTGTGTACCACCTGACATGTGTATGCATTTACGACAAAAAAACCACCCCGTGTTTAACAGAACATCCAAAATCAAGTTACACTCAGCATGTCAAAAAGATTAACAGTATATGACACCAACACATGCACAGCCTAGCGGTGACCCTACAAGTGATTTTTCACTGTTGATAACACAAAGTCACCGAGTACATTTGTCTTTTTTTGAAATTTCAACGGAATACATAGGCTAATGCAAGCCGAGCGTGGCACCATGATTCGCAATGTGAAATCTTAACGAAGTTTGCTTTGCTTTTGGACTCCATAACTTTCATTTTGGAAGAAAGGTCAAGAAGAGGCGCCTCGGTTTGCTTAGTTATCGAGGTCATTATGGCTCAACGAGGTCTTTGCCAGCCCATGCAAATTGTCTTTTTGTGTACAAGTGTAAAGTACCACTGAGCTATCGGGGTTCTCAGAGTTAATCCGCAGATAAACCCGTGTGGAAACAAATTATCATGAATATTTATGAAGAATGTATTAATCCCTCCAAGTACCCACGTGCCGGTGATTAACATAAGGCCTCCACGCGCTGTGACGTCATGGTCAACTTGAAGGCACGACCTTATACACGCGACATGGCTTATAACGGGAACAGTATGAACTGCTATAACCCTACCGCGAGGGCGTTACAAATATTTATCATCATGCAATAACCTTCATCTACGTTACAGGATTTTTTTAACAAAAGAGAAACAATTATTGAACCAACTTGTGATATGGTTTTCGCCAAAAAGGGAGAAGCATACAACGAGAACAATATTGGCAGGGCTGTCGGGTGACTTTTGGCTCTGTCGTTAGGTGTAATGCAAGCCCCCCCCCCCCCCCCGTCATCTACGTTACCAGGGGTGGATCCGGGGGGAGGGGGGGTGTCCAAAAAAAAAGAATTAAAATAAAGAAAAACTCATTGCTCAGATTGCACCAGTTTGCTCCATTTTCTTTGTTTTTATTAAAAAAAATTCGGAGGGGGGGGGGGGGTCATGACCCCGGACCCCCCCTAGGAGGTTCGAACGCTTCACGCCCTCAACTATAATCGCTTCGCATCGTCGAATTGTACCTTTAAAAAAAAAAAGAAAGGACCCCCCCCCCCCCCCCCCCCCTAAAAATGATGTGATCCGCCCCTGGTTACCGTAATCTACTTTACCGTCATGTAGCTTGGATACACACATATAGAGTACGACTAAACGGATATGTCTAAATCCCGACGGGAATCCATTATCCCGTGTTGCTGAAAGATTAAGCTACACCAAAATCAAAATCTACTGGTCGCTATTGGTGTGAAGCGCCTTTCGCTGCGAGCGCTTCATATACATTCAGAGAAACCATGTTCGCTCCGTTGATCGTGTGAAAGAAAAGCGTCTGTCTTCATGGCTTTTATTATTAGTACGTAGGTCCCGTAGCAAGATGTCGATAATAACAAATAACAAATGAAAGAAACTGCATCTTATACCCAACTATACGATTATATTTTGTTGGTCGTTGTCTTATCTTATCTTATCTTGAGGATGAAAGTCGCTTGTTCATTTCAATGCTTGTTATTCTCTCAGGTGGAACTGAGGAGACTGGTTCCCAATAACTCTCACTTACGGTATTACGCATGCGCCGTATGCATTTCGAGGGCTTACTTCCTATGTTTATCCGATTATCTTATCTTATCTTATCTTACCATGTACGCTGTAAAAAAAACAAGATGGCGACCAGTACCACATGTATAGGGCATGGCGTGGCGTACGTGCAGTGTTCATCTCCAAGGGGGGGTAACTCTCAGGGAATGAGGGACGTATATTGGTCGGGATGTCTAGGAGATTGGCGCTTTGGCAGCTGTCATAGTTATCTGCATTCTTGCCCACACTCTCCCACAAAAAAAAGCAACATTGCGAAGACCAAACACAATTACAGGCAAGCTGGCATTGTCGGGAGTCATCGCGATTTCGTTTTGTTCCGGTGTCTGTGTGTTTTAGTGTATTGTTGTTATTTTTCCCCCGTACTTTTTCAGAAATGCTCATTGAGAAAATATGAATGTGGATATGAGGTTGGAATGAATGCTTCATAAGGTGTTTTTTAACATAGAGGGGGAATCGAGACGAGGGTCGTGGTGTATGTGTGTGTGTGTGTCTGTGCGTGTGTGTGTGTAGAGCGATTCAGACCAAACTACTGGACCGATCTTTATGAACTTGTACATGAGAGTTCCTGGGAATGATATCCCCGCATGTTTTTTTCTTTTTTTCGATACATACCTTTGATGACGTCATATCCGGCTTTTTGTAAAAGTTGAGGCGGCACTGTCACACCCTCATGTTGCAATCAAATTGATTGAAATTTTGGCCAAGCAATCTTCGACAAAGGCCGGACTTCGGTATTGCATTTCAGCTTGGTGGCTTAAAAATTAATTAATGACTTTGGTCATTAAAAATCTGAAAATTGTAAAAAAACCACCTTTTTTTTATAAAACGATCCAAATTTACGTTCATCTTATTCTTCATCATTTTCTGATTCCAAAAACATATAAATATGTTATATTTGGATTAAAAACAAGCTCTGAAAATTAAAAATATAAAAATTATGATCAAAATTAAATTTTCGAAATCAATTTAAAAACACTTTCATCTTATTCCTTGTCGGTTCCTGATTCCAAAAACATATAGATATGATATGTTTGGATTAAAAACACGCTCAGAAAGTTAAAACGAAGAGAGGTACAGAAAAGCGTGCTATCCTTCTCAGCGCAACTACTACCCCGCTCTTCTTGTCAATTTCACTGCCTTTGCCATGAGCGGTGGACTGACGATGCTACGAGTATACGGTCTTGCTGAAAAATTGCATTGCGTTCAGTTTCATTCTGTGAGCGGTGGACTGACGATGCTACGAGTATACGGTCTTGCTGAAAAATTGCACTGCGTTCAGTTTCATTCTGTGAGTTCGACAGCTTGACTAAATGTTGTATTTTCGCCTTACGCGACTTGTTTCCTTCTAGATGTGACTGGGAAGAAGGTCTTGTGGTGGAGTCTCTGTCTGTCTGTCTGTCTGTCTGTCTGTCTGTCCGTCGGTCCGTCCGTCCGTCTATCTGCGTGCCTGCGTGTCAGTGATGCTTCGAAGTTCCCTGACTCAAAATAATCCATGCACACACACTATCTCGCACTTCGCACATTTCAAGTATTTGGAAGGGTTAGATCAGCCCATGCTCTTTTCTCAAATGCAATGATAGGTTTCGCAGTACAAATAATACGGTCTAGTCTGTATAACATTGACAAGATATTTGTCCTCAATGCACTGTATCGGTTTCTCAGCAGAAAAAAAGGTTAACCCAATTCCTAACAGCAAACATTAACATTCCTTGTATACTCTTCATGCAAATTCTTCCACATATTTCCTCATCCTTTCTCCGCTAATTCCACGACCAAAAGCCATCTAAAAGCCCCCGACATGATGGATCTTGTTTTCCTAGCCTGTCACAGGAAAGATGAAAGAGAGAAAATGAGGGAGGGTGAGAGAGAGAGAGAAAAATGAGGGAGGGAGGGAGAGAGAGAGAGAGAGAGAGAGAGAGAGAGAGAGAGAGAGAGAGAGAGAGAGAGAGGGGGGAGGAAGAGAGAGAGAGCTAGAGGTATATACAGAACTAGATGATTACCCGCTTCGCCGGGTACCGGCTTCGCCGGGAAGAAGTAGAGCCGAATACCCGGCTTTGCCGGGTACCCGGCGAAGTAGAGGAATACCCGGCTTCGCCGAGATGAAAGCGTTGTGGACAGTGACCTTCTAAAAATAGTAACGGGAATATATCCGACTTCGCCGGGATGAAAGCGTTGTGGACAGTGACCTTCTAAAAATAGTAACGGGAATATGGATTGACGCCACACGAAGGAAGGGAGATAAACGCAAAACACTGGAGAAGATAAGGAAGAGTTACTGGGAATGGATCTGGGAAGATGAACAGAAAAACCAAAATCGGTTCAGCGCTGCGCGCTGAGAGCACGTGTTAAAAACACACACATACACACACACACACACACACACACACACACACACACACACACACACACACACACACACAAGTCGTATATATAATATAGATGAGAGTTATAGATGATGATGAGAGAGAGAGAGAGAGAGAGAGAGAGAGAGAGAGAGAGAGAGAGAGAGAGCGCAGACAGACAGACGGACAGACAGATAGATACACAGACAGACAGACTGACTGACAGACAGACAGACAGACAGACACAGACACACACACACTCAAACACACACACACACACACACACACGCGCGTAGACACACATGTACATTAAAGGGCTCGAGCGACTGAGTATAAGAGACAGGAAAAAAAAAGAGTTCAAAAAACAACTTTTAACGTGTGATAAACGAGGCAGAAATGACAGGGAGGAATGTACACTGGTTGGCGCTGTAACGAAGCGACAGAGTGTGGACGATAATGTAACATTTTTTTGCTGTTTTCATGGGGCTGTAGCCGTGTCTGGCAGCGAGGAGCGTCTTGCATGCCACGCACCATTTGCCGTGCCAGCCAACTGTCAGGGCGCCACACAAAGAGGGCCAAATAACGGCACATTTGTTGCTTTACCTTCCATACTGTGTTGCTTTTATCCAGTTGTTGTTCTCCCTTCATGCATTTTTTCTCTCAGCAATTGTTGCTTTACCTTCATACTTTGTGTGTTTTTTCTCCCCAATTTGTTGCTTTACCTTCATACTGTGTTGCTTTTTTCATTTAGTGAAGTTTTGACTAAATGTTTTAACATAGAGGGGGAATTGAGATGAGGGTCGTGGTGTAGGGCCTATGTATGTGTGTGTGTGTGTGTGTGTGTGTGTGTGTGTGTGTGTGTGTGTATGTGTGTGTGTGTGTGTGTGTGTGTGTGTGTGTGTGTGTATGTGTGTGTGTGCGTGTGTGTACAGCGATTCAGAGAAAACTACCGGACCGATCTTCATGAAACTTTACATGAGAGTTCCTTTTTTTTCATTTTGTTTTATAAATATCTTTGATGACGTCATATCCGGCTTTTTGTGAAAGTTGAGGCAGCACTGTCACGCTCTCATTTTTCAACCAAATTGGTTGACATTTTGGTGAAGTAATTTTCGACGAAGCCCGGACTTTTGGTATTGCATTTCAGCTTGGAGGCTTAAAAATTCATTAATGAGTTCGCTCATTAAAGTTGTCGTTAAAATCGATTTTCGCAAACAGATTTAAAATTGATTGCATTGTGTTCATCATGTTCTCCTTAATTCAAAAATATATAGATATGTCATGTTTACTCTAAAAATGTGCTCAGAATGTATGGAAATATGTTCAGTAAGTACTACGGACGCATGCATGCTTCGCGGCGGAGAGCGTCACCCGTTTGTTTTATGTTTTATGTTTTATGTTTGTTTTATGTTTGTTTTAGGGTTATATCAGGGCGGTGCTGCTTTGACATTTAACGCGGTGCGTCACACACAAGACAGAAGTCGCAGCACAGGCTTCATGTCTCACCCATTCACATTGTCATTATTCTGACACCGGACCAACCAGTCCTAGCACTAAACCCATAATGCCAGACGCCAGGCGGAGCAGCCACTAGATTGCCAATTTTAAAGTCTTAGGTATGAACCCACGACCTCCCGCTCACTGGGCGGACGCCTTACCACTAGGCCACCGCGGTAGCGTGACCCGTCTCGTGGCCCCGTGTTGATCTTGACTAAATGTCTTTATATCGCTTCACGCTACTTGTTTAAGTTTTGCCTCCACTTGTTGATTTACCCGTTCATACTTTGTTTTTTTGTCCGCCCCATTTGCTGCTTTACCTTCATACTTTGCTGGGCTTCTTCCCCCAAACAGTTCCGCGATATTTTAACAAATGCAAAGGCAAGCGTACCCTGCTCTGTAAAATTCTGGTTACATAAATATAATATTTCCATTGACGAAAAATATTGGCTCTTGGCAATTAAATGTACAAGCGAGGAAAGATTTAATAAAGTTGCTTCAATGGAAAATATTACATAATATTTACCCCACAAACATTTTACTCCACAAGATGAAGTTCAAAGAAAATAATTTGTGTAGTCTTTGTAACAAAATAGATTATATTGAGCACTTTTTTTGGAAATGTAGAAAAATGAAGTTATTTTCGGAACATGTTATTAGATGTATTTTTGTTAATACGAAAGAAAATGTTATATTAACAGAACATGATGTATTGTTTGGTTATTTACCAGGAATGCATACCCCAACAAACAAAATTATAAATCATATTTTGTTGATAGCAAAAAAGTGTATCAGCAAGTTTAGATATGGTAGGCCTATTGATTTAAATGTAATATTTAATTGCGAATTAGGGTTTAGACGTTTGAGTATTTTGTAAATGAAAATGTTTAAGTATATGTGCATATGTATGTGTGGATTCATGATTATGTTGATGTCGCAAATTTTGACACCGCAGACACAACCGCATAGATTAATACATTCTTGTCCATTTATACATGTATTGTAAGAATTCGCACCATAAGTAAATGTTAAATGTGCTGTGCCACATATTAAATGTACAGTTAAACATACAGATACCAAGTGTGTTATATAATGTTATTGTTTATCGATTAAAAGGGCACGCTTAAGCGTTTCCCCACCCCCCTCCCCAAACAAACAAAAAACAAACAAAAAAACAAAAAAACAGCAGTCTATACGGATTTGAAAATCCTTATTGTCTGGAGAAACAAATTTTCAAAATATGTACACGCAACAGGCACATGAGTGGCGTGGTGGTAAGACGTCGGCCTCCTAATCGGAAGGTCGTGTGTTCGAATCCCGGTCGCTGCCGCCTGGTGGGTAAAAATGGAGATTTTTCCGATCTCCCAGGTCAACTTATGTGCAGACCTGCTAGTGACTTAACCCCCTTCGTGTGTACACGCAAGCACAAGACCAAGTGCGCACGGACAAGATCCTGTAATCCATGTCAGAGTTCGGTGGGTTATAGAAACACGAAAATACCCAGCATGAGAGATGTTCAACTTCACCTGCCTTGACCTCTCACCAATTCATTGTAAAGCGCTTAGAGAACGTCAAGCGCTCTATAAATCTCTCATAAAAGACATATTATTATTACACCCCCGGTATTGGGGTGTGTATAGGATTCGGTCCATGTGTTTGTTTGTGTGTTTGTGTTCGCATATAGATCTCAAGAATGAACGGACCGATCGTCGCCAAACTTGGTGAACAGGTTCTATACATTCCTGAGACGGTCCTTACAAAACTTGGGACCAGTCAAACACACGGTTAGGGAGTTATTGGTGGATTAAGATTCTACAAGGACTTATAGAGGGACATATTAATGGTCAAAGGGAAATAACCTTCTCAGTTGGTGGCAGTGAGAATGGTAAGGACGGGGGTGTTTTTCCTACCTCGGAGGAATTTCTTGTTATTATTTAGTTACAATCGTAACAAAGACAGCAGCTGATTAAAGCAAGATAATAATAGATAAAACAAAAGACACAAAAAGGCACTGTGTATCCTTCTTTGAGGGCAAAAACGGAGAGATTTTAAGCTTCTTCTAGAACGTCAAATGTTTCCAGATACACTCCAACCCCATTTTAGTCTTGTACTCTCCCAACTACAACAGCCACCAAATTCCATTTATTAAGACTGTACTTCCATGAACATGCAAGAACAGAATGCACTTGGAGGAAAACTAATTTGACGTGGATACAAGGGACTGCGGATGTGAGATTAGTCAAGGTTCCTGTTTTCACTGGCATTGATGATTTACACATTGTCATCCGATAGAATAAGAATAAGAATAACAATACTTTATTATCTCATAGAGAAATTCAGGCGTGGTACATAATAATACAGACAGAACATTGTTTTTACATAAGACATATAGCACTATATAACAGGGCAGGTTATAAACACACCTCCCACATACCTCTCTGGCCATTCAGACAGAGTATTAAACATATTTTGAGCTGGAAACATAAACTTCTGTGCACTTTTGGATTTGGAGAGTGCAGAGTGCAGAGGAGAAAGTAGTGCCAACACTATAAAAACAAGGTTGCTTATGTCGGTGATGATGTATCATCAGACGATAAAGACACGCTGTAGTTTAAGTACACTTCAGTTGATGTCGGTGATGATGTATCATCAGACGATAAAGACACGCTGTAGTAAGTACACTTCAGTTGATGTCGGTGATGATGTATCATCAGACGATAAAGACACGCTGTAGTAAGTACACTTCAGTTGATGTCGGTGATGATGTATCATCAGACGATAAAGACACGCTGTAGTAAGTACACTTCAGTTGATGTCGGTGATGATGTATCATCAGACGATAAAGACACGCTGTAGTAAGTACACTTCAGTTGATGTCGGTGATGATGTATCATCAGACGATAAAGACACGCTGTAGTAAGTACACTTCAGTTGATGTCGGTGATGATGTATCATCAGACGATAAAGACACGCTGTAGTAAGTACACTTCAGTTGATGTCGGTGATGATGTATCATCAGACGATAAAGACACGCTGTAGTAAGTACACTTCAGTTGATGTCGGTGATGATGTATCATCAGACGATAAAGACACGCTGTGGTAAGTACACTTCAGTTGATGTCGGTGATGATGTATCATCAGACGATAAAGACACGCTGTAGTAAGTACACTTCAGTTGATGTCAGTGATGATGTATCATCAGACGATAAAGACACGCTGTAGTAAGTACACTTCAGTTGATGTGTCTGTGTGAACAATGATTTTAATAAGTTCTATTAAGTGAACGTATGCATGCCCAGGTGTTTTCTGCAACAGTAACGGGCGGATGAGGGAAACTCATGAGTGGACGTGGAATCGACCAGAGACACATCTGGTATTCAGGTTAAAACGACCTAGGAAGTGGGCCATTTGAGCTTTAAATTTGATTTGTTATTTTTTTGCTAAATGTATGCATTAAAATCCATCCATCCTCTGAAAAAAAAGTATTGGCCTTAACCGGTAATAACTGGTATTTTACCGGTTGAAACGAGAAATTACCGGAACAAAGTTGGCTGCCGGTTTGACCTACCGGTTGCTTTTTAGAACTACCGGTTATTTTTGTGCTGGTAGAACAATAAAACCAGTACTCTGAGTTGGACTCTAACTGGTTCCAATGACCAGCCTACCGTTTACATCATAAAAGTGTGTGTACCGGTTAGAAAAAATACTAGCGCCATCACTGAATAAGAAGAGCAAATGCTCCTAGTCCAATCGAATTCTCCCTTCTTCTTCTTCTTCTTCAGCGTTCGACGATGGCTGTGTCTAGATTCTTTGGCCCGTGATGTTGACAAAGTGGGCTGTCATTTCCAGGTCCTGAGTGCTGCCCCATAGCTTGGTGTGCAGCGATGTCCCTGTGGGCCAGTGTCACGCACACATGCACAAAACACGCACGCAGTCTGTCATCCACGACTCAAAACAATCTTGCTCTTCCGACCACAAAACACAAGTTGACACGAACAGTAGATTAAGGACGTTTCTTACAAACAATCAATTATACATAACATAAATACACGCACAACACTATCTAACTATACAAATCTTTCTTTCGACAATATCCACCACAACAACAAAGATCAACCAGCGTTAAAGCCTATAACAACAAAGAATAATTATTTAGAAACTTTCATACCTCTCACTTTCGCTCAGTTCATTATGACGTTATAGCTCCTGCACGTTTAGCTGTTAGGACGGGCTAAGGCTAATGTTACCGTGCTTGCGTATCCGAAATCGTTCATGAACCGGAGTCAACGAGGCCGTGGTGCGAAGCGACAGGAGTCATCGGTGACGTCGAGTCCTTGCCAGGCGAGCAGTGCCGTCGTCGAAAGTGGAGCGGCAGACATCATCAGTCTCCTCAGTATAAGGCCATTTCAGAGTAGCCCCCGCATGGAGAAACACAACAACCTGGAATGGTGAACGCAAGACTTAGTTCACGGTAACAGTAACATCGCCCACCCGTCCTTATAACTTAACAACCAAGTGCAGGATTAAATGGACATAGCTCTTTACTCTCACGCATCTCGAACACACATACCAACGGACTTATACATTGAATTCTGCTAAGTATGAAGTCCAACGAATAATACCAAATTCATTCTATAAACAAAACTGTCCACCACTCCCCTTTCAACCAAAACATATTCATTCAATAACATACCAAACCATTCCCCAAAACAAACTCACAAATTCATACCGTTCAAGTACAAAGTTACACACGCACGTGCACACTATACATTCCGCCATCTTGGATTGACCGGTTTTCAGAAGTCAATAAGCAAATCTAAACCTGAGAATAATTTAACTGTAACACACACAACATAATATTTAATGATTACATACCACATCCTGGTTGTATTGAAGTAGCCATACATATCCCCTGCCGTTGATAACAGGTTTCCGGCATCTGCTCTACGCAAACAGACCCTACGTTCAACGAAGAACGGATTCGCTTGGAACGCAAGCTATCTTCCCTCGGCTAAAGGCAAAGAACGAATGAATAAAAAGGAGTATCTACGAGCTCGAATTTAGCTCTGAGTTCACCTTACAAAATACAAGCAAAACACACGTGAAATACCTGAGCACGAGCTCCACGAGACACCTGCAGTTAACCAGCGTCTACCTATGACAGGCGAAATAGAGGAACACAGGCGCTCCAATACAATACCTTTAACACCACAGCATAAAAGTATGCTAATATTAAAGCCGCTTGTGACAAACCCCCCTACTCAAACCGAACTACGGTTCGTCACAAAAAATCCACACAATGCGGCTGTAATAGTCTGCTCCGACGTTGTCGCATCCCCGGATTGCTCTGATGCGGAACGTGAATGTCTGAAGCAACAGGGCCCCGCGAATCAAGCTTCCGTTCGTCATCTTGGTCTTCTGTAGAGGTTGAAGGGACTGGTGATCAGTCTGTAGCGATTCTCTCTCTCTGAGACTGTCAATGTGCCAACACGGTCGACAGCGATTCTCCGGAAAGGTTCATCTATGAGGGGCATCTTTCCAAGGTGAGCTTTGGGTAATCCTCCTTTGGGTAAAGCTCGACGGCCAACATCACAGGAATGAACATAACGCCTGATGTCGCCCTCCATCCCTGGCCAGTAGAACGAATGCCAGAGTCTATTCTTAGTTTTCTTTGTCTCAAGATGACCAGTCTTAGTAACATTGTGGTATCGTCTCAAAATACCCGAACGAAGAGTCTCGGGCACCACCACCTGACTGAAGGTCTTCTCCGTGGTTATGAAAAGGCGATGTAGGACGCCCTGTTTCCAAAGGAATTTCACCTTTCCTTTCTTCCCGGATGGTGTAGGGTTCCTCCCTTTTGCCAGCCCCCGCACCCTAGACAGAGTTGGGTCAAGCGTCTGTAGCTGGATCAACTTCTCTCTGGTAACACCTAGACCAGAATCTTTCATCCGTAGGGTTTTAGGAGGTTCTTTTTCTCGCGTATTTTTAACTTGAGTAATGGCGGCTATCTTGACAGGTTGAGCTTTCGCCCGGTACACAGGAACTTCAAGAGTTTCTCCTCCAGGCTGAATGATCCGGTTTCCGATGAGTACGGGGTATGTTAGCTGGTCAGCCACAATAGCTACAACGTTCCCTGAGAAGAATGGGGACTCTAAATGTACGATCGTAGTAGGACAAGTCTTCTGAACGTTCCCTGCTGCGAAACGAATAGTTTGACTTCCCTGCTTGAGGTTACAGTCTTTTACCAAAGAGGAGTCAATGACCAGTCCGTCGGCGCCTGTGTCACGAAGAGCAGATACTTGCGATCCATTGATACTGACCGTGCATAAAGGAGTGTACGAAAGTTGGCTACATGGGTCACAAAGGGTAGGTAACTCTGATGTGGCAGCAGTGGTTCCTGGCATCGTTACAACTGTTCTCACGTTGGTGACGGTCCTCACGTTGAAGGACGATGCTGAATGCGGGCAATTCCTACGGATGTGCCCAGTTTTACCGCAACCGTAGCAATTTCTCTTGGGAAAAGGGCCGTTGGGGTGGACGGGACTAACTGGGGCAGAGTCTTCCTCAGGATTTTCAATGTCCTTCGTGTTCTTCTCGACTCGACCAGTCGCAGTAACCGGGTTTTTCCTGGCTCTTTTTGATGCAGCAAACCTCTCAGCTAGTTCGGCGGCCTCGGTGACGTTCGCCGGTTCGCGCTGCCGGATGAAATCCGCGAGGTCCCCAGACACATGGTCCATCAGGTGTTCCATCAGTAGGAGGTCTCGGATTCCAGCATAGGTCTCCTCTTTCTTCGCGGCTTTCCTCCACCGTTCAAACCAGATTCGAAGACGGGTAGCAAACTGTATAAACGTCTCCTCTCCCCTTTTGGCCGCGAGTCGAAACTTAGAACGATACGAGTCAGCCGTCCAGCGAAAAGATCCTCTAAGGGCGTCCACGATGACATCAAAGTTTCCCGCATCCTCAGTTGGCAGTTCCAAATAAACATCGGCTGCAAACCCCTTTAGGAGAGCACCCAGCCGAGCTCCCCAGTCACTCTCCCTGTCCCAGCCACTGAGAGTTGCTGCTCTCTCGAATCGTCCTAGGAAGGTGTCGAGATCCTCTTTGGCTTCATCAAATGGATCTATTTTCAGACGAACTGGTTCAATAGCCCTACCACGAGAACTTGAAGTAGTCTCTTCTCTCCTAGTCTTTTCTATCTCTGCACGAACTCTTTCTTCTTCCAGTTCAGCTAGACGTCGGCGGCGGTCGTTTTCTTCCTCTTCTCGAAGTACTTTTCTTCTGATTTCTTCTTCCTCCCTCTGAAGTCTTCGTTGAGCATCCTGTTCCTCCCTCTGAAGTCTTAGTTGAGCTTCTTCTTTTCTCAGTTGAGCTTCTTCTTTTCTCAGTTGAGCTTCCTCTTCTTCTTGAAGTAGTCTCCATTGAGCTGCTTCCTCTTCTTGAACGTATCTTGCTAAAGCAGCCCCTGATCGAACGCCCAAAGCACGTCCCCTAGCGGCTATAATTTCTTGAGCTGACGTGAGGGAACTAGATTTTTCAATAGGGTCAACAGCAGCTCCATCCAGATGCTTTGGCGTGGTAAGTGTCATACGGGGTGGAGAATTACCATGATCAGGGGTAGAAAAACTTGCCAGAGCGGCATTGCGAGATTTGGATCCCGACATGATTTCTCACAACAAATGTAAAATGGTTAAGTCGCCAACTATGACAAAGCAACCTACCTACTTCACAACAAACTTCTGAAGCAAAACATCTCAATCTACAACATTTCCAGACAAGTTACAACAGGGAAAAATGCTATAAACAACGACGAGACATGTACCCAGCACCGGCTAGTATCACAGGTGGCCGCTGTGAAAAATCAGGTTAAGCCTTAGCACGTACAAGCATGTTATTCAATCATCACTATTCAAAAATCAAACTCGACAAGACGGTACAAACAAGCAGACGAACAGAGCAATATCATAGGTGACGATGTAATAATAAAGATCCCGGACGAGCCCCCATTTGTCACGCACACATGCACAAAACACGCACGCAGTCTGTCATCCACGACTCAAAACAATCTTGCTCTTCCGACCACAAAACACAAGTTGACACGAACAGTAGATTAAGGACGTTTCTTACAAACAATCAATTATACATAACATAAATACACGCACAACACTATCTAACTATACAAATCTTTCTTTCGACAATATCCACCACAACAACAAAGATCAACCAGCGTTAAAGCCTATAACAACAAAGAATAATTATTTAGAAACTTTCATACCTCTCACTTTCGCTCAGTTCATTATGACGTTATAGCTCCTGCACGTTTAGCTGTTAGGACGGGCTAAGGCTAATGTTACCGTGCTTGCGTATCCGAAATCGTTCATGAACCGGAGTCAACGAGGCCGTGGTGCGAAGCGACAGGAGTCATCGGTGACGTCGAGTCCTTGCCAGGCGAGCAGTGCCGTCGTCGAAAGTGGAGCGGCAGACATCATCAGTCTCCTCAGTAGTAGGCCATTTCAGAGTAGCCTCCGCATGGTGAAATACAACAACCTGGAATGGTGAACGCAAGACTTAGTTCACGGTAACAGTAACATCGCCCACCCGTCCTTATAACTTAACAACCAAGTGCAGGATTAAATGGACATAGCTCTTTACTCTCACGCATCTCGAACACACATACCAACGGACTTATACATTTAATTCTGCTAAGTATGAAGTCCAACGAATAATACCAAATTCATTCTATAAACAAAACTGTCCACCACTCCCCTTTCAACCAAAACATATTCATTCAACAACATACCAAACCATTCCCCAAAACAAACTCACAAATTCATACCGTTCAAGTACAAAGTTACACACGCACGTGCACACTATACATTCCGCCATCTTGGATTGACCGGTTTTCATAAGCCAATAAACAAATCTAAACCTGAGAATAATTTAACTGTAACACACACAACATAATATTTAATGATTACATACCACATCCTGGTTGTATTGAAGTAGCCATACATATCCCCTGCCGTTGATAACAGGTTTCCGGCATCTGCTCTACGCAAACAGACCCTACGTTCAACGAAGAACGGATTCGCTTGGAACGCAAGCTATCTTCCCTCGGCTAAAGGCAAAGAACGAATGAATAAAAAGGAGTATCTACGAGCTCGAATTTAGCTCTGAGTTCACCTTACAAAATACAAGCAAAACACACGTGAAATACCTGAGCACGAGCTCCACGAGACACCTGCAGTTAACCAGCGTCTACCTATGACAGGCGAAATAGAGGAACACAGGCGCTCCAATACAATACCTTTAACACCACAGCATAAAAGTATGCTAATATTAAAGCCGCTTGTGACAGCCAGACATGTTTCCTCTCACTGCAGTGGAGTTGGCAGGGTCTGCAGGAAGTGGTCCGGTGTCTGGTCCGCCTCTCCACAATGGCACAGGGCCGACTGTCTGATGCCGATCCTTTTTAGGTGGCTGTTTAGTCCACAGTGGCCTGTCCGGAGGCGGAAGACAATGGTCTGCTCGTGAGGAGTGAGCTGATGGAGGGCATCTTCGTGTGGATTATATCCATTGTTTTTCTTTTTGAAGGTGGATTTTTGCCTGTTTCGGATTAGGGTCCTGGCTTCACTGTAAGTGAGATTAGAGAGTTGCTGCTCAGTTTTGCTGCCCTCCTTTGCCAGCCGATCCGCCAATTCTCCCCAAAAAAGCCTCAACCTTAAACTATTAAAATCAAATTTGATCTCAGCTGTTCTGTACAAAGTGAATGTGTGTGCATAACATATCCAAAATCCGCTAAAATCCGCCGGGCGGAACAGTGTTTTTTCGGGGGTCAAAGCGTGCAACCTTTCAGAAAAGTGGAATAAAGACTGAGCATTCTCTGGGAGCCAGTTGGAAAGTCAGAACCCAAAAGAAATACTTGCACTACATACTAGACATCCCTTTGACTATTATTCACCATAATCAAATCATAAATAACAATTCCGGAGTCAACAGGTCGTATTATTTGCATAAATGGTGCCTTTTTTCAAGTAATTTTCGGCAAGACGCTTGTACACAAATTGGTGTACCTTCCAAGAATAACATAGTAGCAGAATTTATTGAAGTGAATACGTGGCCCAGTCATTCATGATAAATATGGAGCACTGCGCAGCTTAAAACGTGACATTGTGTGTGCATACGATCCTTACCTATCTCCCTACCCCCATAAATTGCCAAACGACGCTATCCCTCAGTTCCACCCACTATTTTGACTGAACAAAGGCAACTTGTTAAAATAAAAATGCTTCATTATATGTTACGATCATGTATCAGTAAAAGACAAGACCAACATTATCTAGATATTAAACATTAATATTCTAACTTGTCTTTTCAAGTCCTTTCATCTGTCCCGAAGAATTAACCGTTCACCGGGCGTCATGCATGGGTCGTGTACGCCCCAGAGCCCCACAAAATCGACTTTATCTCTGAAGCTATTTCCATTTTCTGACAGTTACGGGCCCCAGTCTTCCCCTGTTACGTGCCCCAGGCATTAAAACTTTTCTCAAACCTCCATTTTCATGTATTTTTTAGCTAGTTTTACGTGGAAGTAGTTGGAGGTTTTTGCATTTTAGTCAAGTAACGCAGGTTTGTTATTTCCGCTTTATTACAGTTAAACACATAGATTTCAGATGCTACTACGGTCACTCTGATCATGAGCTCTTTGAAGATGTTATTAACCACGCTGTTAATGCCCATAGTGACAACGAACTTACAATACGGGTTCTCACACTAAATTCACAGACTGGGAAAAGATCATACGTACAGACAGATTTTAAAGTGGTCTCATCAATTCTTCAAAAGCATGTTAAAACTTTTATTGCGAAAGAAACCACACACACATAAGTTAAATCGTGTTTGATGATGCAAAGAAAATAAATATTCCAGCAATTAAAAAAAAAAAAATTAAAATAAAAACCTTGTCTTTTCAAGTCTTTTCATCTGTTTTAACCTTCACCGGGCGTCATGGGTCGTGTACGCCCCAGAGCCCCACAAAATCGACTTTATCTCTGAAACTATTTGGAATTTTTAATTGAGACTTCATGTAATCTCCAATCACCATACGACCTTCCTGTTGCCCAACTTTTGAAAGATTATCTTTGTAAACAAACAAATAAACGATGACGTTTTTTGAACTACACAGTCTGGATGATGTGGGTCGTGGACGACCCAAATGGAATGACGTAAGGAATTTTACGCTGTTTATCCTTATTCGGACGGCGTGGGTCGACCATACTCTGCAAAGAAGAGACAAAGCGTTTATTCCTATTCGGATTGTCACACTCCCACACAGCACACTCACACACACGCGCGCGCGTGCGCGGCTGCTCAAATATACCGGAAAGTGATCTTTGGGACAAAACTTAAAATCTATGGTGTTCCTCTGTAAAACAAAGAGCATGTTGCTGACATTTTGTCAAAGAAAACTAATAATCAATATGAAAAAGAGAGAGAGAGAGAGAGAGAGAGAGAGAGAGAGAGAGAGAGAGAGAGAGAGAGAGAGAGAGAGAGAGAGACAATGACAAATTCTTTATTAACGAGGGTAATGGCATAAGCAAACAGGTGCTTTTTTACATCCAGCCCTCGCCCATGGGAGGGTTTAATCTAATGATAATACGTTTTAAAAAATGTTGAAATATCAATTAAAGAAGTAATAAAAACAAAACGACAAACAAGCAAACGATTAACAGACTAAACAAACAAACAAAATATACAGACAAACGAACATGACATATTATTGTCAAAGGTATAATGAAAACTGTTTCAAGCAACAAAAAACGTGTGAAACTTCGAAGGAAGAAAAAATCCGTGAAACTGAGGAGTCAATGAAGCAACTACGTTGCAAGTAATAGCAATGTAGCATCGTTACATAAGTCATGTTATGAAATTAATTAGGTACATTTATCTACTGAAACGTGTAAAAGGTACAAATAAGGCATCAACAATATAAACATGTTCAGGCTAAGTGAGAACGAAATGTGCCATGTATAAGGAATGAGAAATACCTGTCTTTAAAAGTCTTGGCATTGACAGAATGTTTGAGACCGCTTGGAAGTGAATTCCAAAGATTAGTCCCCGAAAAGAGTAGGCTGGACTTAAAAAGATCTATACGAGGCCGAGGAGCATACATTTTTGTCAGTTCTTTTAAATTGTGGGAAGTGAATTGAGAAGAAAGAGGTGCAGGCGCTCTTCCAATTATGAGTTTATGCATCAAAACGCCTTTATTGTACATGAGTCTTGATTTAGGAGGAAGGATGTTAAAAAGTTTATAGTCTTCGTTGGAAACCGAGACTTGTAATAAAATAACATTGATTGCTCTTTTATGTATACTAAATAAAGGTTTCAGAGTTTTTGCACTCGCACAATCCCATAGTGTTGACGCATAATCAATGATCGATTGGTGAGCGTTAAAGTAAAGTTGCCTGCCATGCCTGTTCAAGAAGTGTTTTATTCTGGACAACAACGAGAGAGAGAGAGAGAGAGAGAGAGAGAGAGAGAGAGAGAGAGAGAGAGAGAAAGAGAAAGAGAGAGACAGACAGACAGACAGACAGAGACAGACAGATAAACAAAAACAGGGAGGAAAAAGAGACAGACAGAGAGAGCTAGCCTGGACAGGCAGACAAGTCAGACTGAGAGAGAGAGAGAGAGAGAGAGAGAGAGAGAGAGAGAGAGAGAGAGAGAGAGAGAGAGAGAGAGAGAGAGAGAGAGTGTACCTGTAAAAATGGATACTAATCTGGCCAATGTTGGTGATGTCATCAAGGTCAACCTTTTTTCGTGGAATTTTTCTTGGCCTCTTTGTCCCTGGCGTCATAACGGCGATAATACCCATGCCATGAAATGTATTCCAGTAATCTAAAGTGGCACAGTTATGATCAATATTGTCTGCAACAAATTGCAGAGTCTGACTGGGGACAATGCTCCGAAGTTGAACACCTTCGGAAACTGCAGCATTTCGTTGGAATCTTTGCACCTCTGAGTAGGATGAGCAAAACCCCAGTTTATGTAAGGTGTCAATGAGGTATCGTGAACCAAAAGATTTCTGCATCTGCACACCTAATCCCAACTGCAAAGGTGCGATGCGTGTAGTTTGTCTTCTTGCGTGTATGATGCTCTGCCCAATAGAAGCTGCTTTCAAGGTCGGGTCTTTACCTGACAGAATATGGGAAATTCAGCCTGTGAAGCTGCAGTAGCCCCAGCAAGGACAGGGTACGTGCTTTTATCACAAGTAATTTACATCACTTCGCGGCGGATGTTGATATAAAGCTGCAGCTTTAATGACAAGAAGAGATTCATTGTAAGATTTTTACAGTTGCTGCTCCTTGTGAAAGTCATTGATTCTTAAAGCTGTTCTCTTCAGAGTCAGTACGTCAGGTTTTCCATCTGCCTCGGCAATAACGATACTATCGCCGAAATGTTCATTTATTTTTTCATGTATGGAATAGTGTAGGGATTATGCTTCTCTCCCTCCTCTGAATCGGTTTGCATTATGTTTTTCATCACCTGCACCATTCTGATAAGCACCGCTCCACGGCTATTGCCAGTTGTCTCTCTGACCGGACGCTACAGTCCTACGCGAATCTATCAAAACAAGAATACAGACTTATCTCCCATATGTTTTTCGCGAGCACTGATCTAATTTGAGATCAGTGTTCGCGAGACGAAAATGATTGCAGATTGGCCGACTTCGACATATATCTCCGTTCTGTTCTTCACAGTTATGATAAAGACATCGTTCTAAGGTCAAAATAAGTCGATATTTTGGGACTGCTGCTGGAAGGAGACCGTAATATATGGTTTCATCACTGTCAACTGGTTAAAGAAAAAATCGTCTGCTCCAGTGAGCGCCGAAACCAAACGGTTGATTATCACGTGACACTTTTGCCATATTTAGAGTTGTTTGCACAGTAAATACAGCCGCGAAAAATAGCTCGCTTAAAACTGTCTTACATATCAATTCCTTTGTAATTTAAAAATTACAAAACACCATGAAAAATCATTATCGACGATCGCGAATTTGCTTATATCAATACTACATTACAAAAAGCTCTAAATATGTAAAAAAAATATATATATATATCGGTTTTCTTGCCAGACAAGGAAACTCAAGGCATCCTCTCAGGGAGAGAATGAGCCGAACTCATTTTGACCTGAGTTCAGGATGCACCTGCACCAGTTCACGAATGGTAAGTTGTTCATACACCCCTGTCTTGACAGTATTTGACTACCTCCTCGAAGGCAGACACGCGTGCCTTGTCTTCCGGTCGGCCTACACGCAATTTCTTCTTTGCAGGCTCGTGTGGATGAACGAAAATCCCAGGAATCTGTATCTGTAAGCAGTGTCTGAAACTTGTTGCACATGCAACATGATATCGTATGTCTTTCGCAAAGCAGTCTTGCAAGAAATCTAGCCTTGTCTGCACTTGTCTTCACCAACTGTCATCTCTTGTTTTGCTACTCAGGCTGCATCACTGTGTTTTGAAACTTGTTCTTTGTACTTACTTTCACAAGATTCACCGCGGCAACATATTTTGTCTTCTTCGAGAGATACTCACCTTTTCCACAGAAGAGACAGTGGGATCTAGAGTCATAAAGGGCTTCCTCGCATCGAAGTCGCTTCTTCACGCTTTAATTGGGTCGGACTTTCCTTCTCGGATATCTTCTTTTAGCTAGTTTCAATTCTGTTCGGATCAGTGTACTCGCGACGACAGTCTTTGTGAACATAATCTCCAACATCTGCATGCATGTTTTCTTCACCCCTTCCTTGACTTGCGATGTTGATTCCGGTGTAACACGAGAAAATTGTTCCCACGAGATTTTTACTCCGGAGTAAACATTTCGTACGAAAAAGTTACTCCCTTTACGAAAAAAGCACTCCCCCATTGCACGAGAAAATTACTCCCCAAGACAGGTGAGTTCCGAGTAAAAATTTCGTACAAAAATGTTACTCGCCTGAAGATTAAATAACGAATAAATTATTCCACCCTAACACGAGCAATTTAACTAGGTGTATCAAACTTTTACTCCCTTGTCCCCTAGCTGTTAGTGTGGGTAGCGCGACATTCGTTTGTGCCACATTACATATTCGCATTATCCGTTTGCCCGCATCCCATTTTTTGCGTACGTGATTTTTACTGGAAGTAAATAAAAATGGGGAGTAACAATGTCGTGGAGGCAGTATTTTTTCGTGCCTTGGGCAGATTCTTTTCTCGTACGAAAAGTGTACTCGGAGTAAGAATTTCGTACGAAATATTTACTCCGGAGTAAATTTTTCGTGGAGTAAAAATTTCGTGTTACACCGGCACAACCTTTTGCCGTAAGTTTAACTAGTTCATTGCAGGACTTGATTTGGCAGATGATGCATTTTCCCTCGTCATTCTGTAAAGGTATCATATTAATGCTTAGCTAAAGAAATCTAATGCACAATATTAAACAGACTGACCTGTTTTGTGATATGTTTCACCCCCAAAGCATTAGTTTTGAAGTAGAAGTAGCATTTACACACACCCGCTACTATAAGCATGCACGCGTATAATTATACGCAAGTACGCATACGCAGTCCGCATGTAAGTACGCAAATGCACGCCGTCATGCAATTAAATGCATACACACGCATGCATACACTCGCACGTATGCGCACGCACGCATGGGCGCATATGTTCACAGGCGCTCCTAAAAAAACACAAATTTGAACAACAGAAACATTTTAGTCTTATTCTAGTTATAAGTCGGCTTGCCATACTTTTCGTACACGGCGGAGAGTAAAACCCTACTTCACCCCTTAGTTTTGTTTGCTTCAGTATCACAACGCAATAAATGTAAGAGAGAAGACTAAACAAAGATGAAACATTAACAAACCTACAGCGCTAGGCACAAACATTTCAAGTACACTCAGTGCAAGTGTTCGAATTATCGTGGCGGTTAAACTTCGAAGGCCCTACCCACCAAGCTATCGCTCAATTCACTCAATAACCACGCGTGCGCGATAAAAACAGCTAAATCAGTTGTGTCATCTACTTGTTGAATCTCTACATTTAGCAATAATCATTAATACTCAAGGTTCCAACACAAATTGCTCGCGTACCTCTGTGTTTTTTCCTGCCGACTGGCAATCGGCGGTGTCGTCTGCTGCAGACATTTTTTCAAGGTTATGTCAACTTTCGGTATGGAAGGCGATATGAGTCCTGGTATGGAGGTCTGAGTGTGAAGAACAGGAATGTCTTAGTGCGAATGGTGAATGTCAGTAGCAAGGTGATTGGCAGGCAGCAAGCAAGTGTGGAGTCCCTGTATGAAAAGCGTGTGGTGAGAAAGAGTAGGCGGATAGCTTCAGATAGGTCCCATGTCCTTGCCCACCTCTATGAACTCCTTCCCTCTGGCCGTAGACTTCGCACGCACAAAGCTAGGACACTCAGGCTGCAAATTAAAACAGCTTCATCCCCAAATCCATCACCCTTGGCAACATGTAAACACATCCACATACCCGACTCAGCCCCTCATCTGCCAGTGCAATCAGTAGTAATGTACATGTATGTATTGGTTTTATGAACGTCCGTATATTTTCTGTGATATATTGTATGCTATGATTTTTTGTTTTTTTGTTTGTTTTTGCAATGATGTTTAGCCATAGTCCGTTATACGCGTAGGTGTGCGAGAATATGTAAGGGCAGTGCTTTAAAGATGTCCATGTGGGAATGTGTAAGTGGGCGTAGTCGAATGTCCATGTGGGAATGTGTAAGTGGAGCATATAAGAATGCCCATGTGTGAATGTGTAAGTGGAGCGTATAAGAATGTGTAAGTGGAACGTGGTCGAATGTCCATGTGTGAATGGGTAAGTTGAGCGTATAAGAATGTCCATGTGTGCGATGTGTAAGTGAGACATGGATGTGTTCATGACTGAATGCGTAAGCACAATGCAAGGAATGGCCAGAGAGGTATGTGGGAGGTGTGTTTATAACCTGCCCTGTTATATAGTGCTATATGTCTTATGTAAAAACAATGTCCTGTTTGTATTATTGTTATGTACCACGCCTGAATTTCTCTATGAGATAATAAAGTATTCTTATTCTTATTCTTATGTATTATTGTTATGTACCACGCCTGAATTTCTCTATGAGATAATAAAGTATTCTTATTCTTATTCTTATTCTTATGCGGCGCAGCTAATTTCAAGCGAAGATTTAACGTTCTGCCGACACATGTACAACGGCGGATTTGTTTGCTCTAACTTTATTCTTACGTTGTAATTCTAAAACCGTGAAGTTTTAATTTGATTGTATTTGTTTAACCTTTAATTTCAAAGTTCTCAGACTATCCTACGACCCACCTTCGTCATTCTTGTGTACGTAGAATATGAATCAGAAAAAAATTAAACGTTCAAGAAAATGAGAGTCAACCAGAATGTAACTCATTTCTTGGGGTAATCAAATCCTGTGAATATGCTAAGTTCCAAAACTCAAGCGTGAAAAGTGGTTCAATTAGATGTTTGAAGTGTGAATGCTACAATTCAATGAGAAACATCGTGAGTTCGTCACTGAGTTGTCATGGTGTTTGCAGATGTTCTCTCTGGAATTGTCTGTCCATCATGACGCGGCTGTATATGTACAGTCAGTGCACCTCAAAACTAGCCTAGTCAGCTGACAACGAGTTTTCTTGTAGCATCTATTCTACAGTTGCGGTTGCATGCAGTGTCTGAAGCTAGACGGGGCATCCCTGCACGTGCTATAAGCGTTCGATTGAGTTCGTGTCTCTATTTTGTTATTCTTCTTTTATTATTGTATCATGTTCAAATTGAATAAAGTCTTCTTTAAACCAACGGACATCCCGAGTTCATTTTTGGAGAACATGTGAATATAAGCTGCTCCTGTCACGCCTTATGTTTCATCTTGCTTGCTATCGAAATATCATTTTGATAAACTAAAAACGTCGTGAGTTCATTCTTGAGAGTGTTTAATTATCAACCTACTACTATCGCGCTTAATGTTCTATCTGGCTGTGCATCTGTGTGTGTGTGTGTGTGTGTGTGTGTGTGTGTGTGTGTGTGTGTGTGTGTGTGTGTGTGTGTGTGTGTGTGTGTGTGTGTGTGTGTGTGTGACGGTGTGTGTGTGCAGTATTGGATGTGGCGGACGTGCATGTCTGGAGTACTTTGGGTGTTCTTACTTCGTTTGTTTTATTGTTCGTATTTTTGTTTTTTAAGGTTGTTGTCATTTTGTTTTGTTGTTTTAAGAGCAGAAGAACCACACTTTTCCATCCATTGTTTAATTGTATGGACAATAAATGATCTTATGTCTTATGTCTTCAACATCGTGAGTTCGTTTTTTATAGTATACACTAACATATATGCAGCAGTCGCGTCTAATGTTCTTTTGGAAGTGACAGCCCTAGTGGGTTTGCCCGGTTTGTCAAAACACAAGATGTCTCACTTGTTACCTTGCGCCTAAAAAATGAATTCTCACTTGTCAGCTTATCTATACCATTATGCCGCGCCACCGTATGTCGAAACTGATAACAGCTGTTAGCCGTGTTTTTAGTACTATATCACACTATATCATACCTAACAGCATCGTTTGTTCCTTTACTAGGGGATATACATTGCTCAGTATTGCCCAATGTTCGTTCTGGAGCTGACATCTTTGGAATTGCACGGCTTGTCAAAACACGGCAAAGCGAGACACTGCGTTGCAAAGGCAGGAAGCAAGCAAGCAATACAGTAAGAAGGAAGGAAAGACGAATAGGAACAAAAGAAGAAACAAATACGCGACAAAACCGGCACACTCTATATTAAGTAAATGGAATTAAGTAAAAGGAAAGAAAGGAAGAAAAAAAAATGAAAGAAAGAAAGAAAGAAAGAAAGACAGACAGACAGACAGACAGACAGAAAAAAAGAAAAAAAAAGAAACAAACAAAGAAAAAAGAAACAAAGAATACAAACAACACCATTAAGATGATGAATCTGAAGCCTTTTAGCTTTTTGTTCTGATGTGAGACACATAAGAAATACGACCCATTTGTTTAGTCTGTGGCAGGGAGCAAGGGAAGTTGTACCGTCAGTTGCGCACGTGTTTTCTCTGGCTGTGTGAACAACACTACATTGCGCCGACTAACAGAAACATATGTCATGCTTTAGTGAAACTACCGAGGTTAATTCAGACCAGAAGCTGTCAGAGACAGACCGCCAAAACGCGCTTCAGTAGATCTGATTAATTTCCCTTTTTCTTTCCTTCTGTTCTTTCTTTCGTTGTGTCTTTTTTACCCCCTCTTATCTGTGTTACTTTGATTTTGACAAGAAAAGAACAACTTCCGAAGTATGCCTTAGTTATTGCTGAACCTTTAGTGACTTTTGGAACTGTGTTTTTAGACGTGTATAAGCGATCTGCTAGAGACTATTCGATTCTTATTTGCTTTGCCGTTCCGTTTATTTCGACACTAGATGAATACCCGCTTCGCCGGGAAGAAGTAGAGCCGAATACCCGAGAAGAAGTAGAGCCGAAGTAGAGCTTCGCCGGCGCACCGTACGAAGGAAGGGAGATAAACGCGCAAAACACTGGAGAAGATAAGGAAGAGTTACTGGGAATGGATGTACAGAAAAACCAAAATCGGTTCAGCGCTGCGCGCTGAGAGCACGTGTTGAAAATGTTCATCGAGCAGATTGTGTCCGGGGTCTACCTGAATATGCCCACCAAATTTGAAGCAGATCCATCGAGAACTTTGGCCGTGCATCGCGAAGTGACACAGACAGACAGACAGACAGACAGACAGACAGACACACACAAGCCGTATATAGATATAGATAGAAACCGGAAAGACTTGAACATGCTAAGTCGTGACTGATGTCTATTATAGTTTAAAAACTAATGACTAAACTAAGGAATGGTGTTGACATTCATACACGTAACCTTTGTATGTACAATGCTCTTTCTGGCATAATGTATGTATCTGGAAAACCCATTTACAACATAAATTGCGATTGAAATTGTTGCAAATCATTGCTAGACAGCCAAGACTGATAAGTACAGCATCTGGAAGCAGTTTGCACTGGAAAATCCAGCACTGGTACTCTGCTGTCAGATTTAGTCCTTCTGCCCTGTCAAGTATGTGGGACTCAGACACTTACTAACAGTCTCCGAAGTGCAGCTAAGAAGTAATGTTTGTGTCGCATGGGGGGGGGGGGGGGGGGGGTGAGAGGCAGAAAGAGAGAGACGAACTCTTATAAATACAAGCATGCAGGAGGCTGCTTATATACATACAATTACTTCAGTGGCCATTAAAAATATAACTTGTCCGGGTTTAGGGGGGACACATTTTATACTTCATTTTGACAAAAAGATGCCGCATAGAGTAATTAATATTATTCTTGTTCCATTTCAAGTTAAGTGTTTTTTTGTAGGTCGATGCGTTAATTCTCACATATTATGAGGCTATTTGACTGACTGATTGACTATTCGAGGTTAACGTCTTTCGGGGACAAATTGCCCTATATTGGAACATATATATATATCGGTTATACATAAATACACTATTATAATGATTGTATACGCACATAAGAAATACAGTGTTTGGGAGGTTCAATCATTCCAAGCAAAGCGAGGTACTCAATACAGACGGTGATTCTCGGTGCATCTCATCTACATCTTTCTATACGTAAGTTGCCCTTGACAAACTGGAACACATCAGCAAATGCTACATTTCCGAATCAGTTTCTTAAAATCCAACTGGTTTCGTCTGCTAGATGTTTGCGCCCCCGACGGCATTGGAGAATAACAATGATGACGAAGAATAGTGACTCCGACGCTGAAGAAATAGGCCTGTTTCATTGTTCACATTCATTTACTTAAATTGTGATAGCTATGGAACATTTTCGAGTACACCATTGCAGGTATATACGTCTAAATTACGACACAGCGTAACTATGTCCCTCTAAACTTCTGAGGTTAAGTTTGTCAGAAGACGTTTCTTAAAAGGTGTGCCCTCAAAAAAGACAAGTAAAATAAATAGATCTAAATACATAAAAAAAATAATACAAAATAAGCAAATACAATACAAAAAGGTAAACGAAATAAATTAATAAAAAAATAAAATGTGAAAAGTTGAATTGCAGTAAATGGTTAGCTTCTTCTTCCCGACTACGTTGTATCAAAGATCTTTAGCGTCGCAGTAGAAGATCTTTTTAATTGCATCGCTGAAAACCCGAAGCTGCGATTGGCTGACAACGAAACCTACAATTTGAATCAAAAAAGTAAACATCCGATCATATACAAGCCTATACATAGTGACAAGTCATAAAAACCTTATCCCGATATACGTTTTGACAATCTATGCAACAATGAATGTTATCCGTGCATGATAGTGCCCCACCAAATGTGCCATCACACTCTATCACGTGCCGCACGTGCTAGTGATGCCAGTGTTGGCGCGACCCCTGCATGCTTGTCGTGCCTGCCTCTTGGCCGTGACGAGAGGGAATGTGACCCGTGCCTGCTACCACCCGCCGCCTGTTATGCGAGCATCTGCTTTACCCTGCTGGAAAATAATGATGCTTTTGACCTGAGGGGATAGCTAAGGTGCCATAGAGAGGGGGAAAACAGGTTGGTTTTTGCTCCTTTGCTATTATAGGGATTTCATATTGTCAGTTTTCAGTGACGCCCAAATTATACAGCTATGTTTCAATGGTGACTGGGTGGCCGAGTGGTAACGCACTTGCGCTCGGAAGCGAGAGGTTGCGTGTTCAGGCCTGGGTCAGGCCGCAATTTTCTCCCCCCTTTCCTAACCTAGGTGGTGGGTTCAAGTGCTAGTCTTTCGGATGAGACGAAAAACCGAGGTCCCTTCGTGTACACTACATTGGGGTGTGCACGTTAAAGATCCCACGATTGACAAAATGGTCTTTCATGGCAAAATTGTATAGGCATAGATAAAAATGTCCATCAAATACCCGTGGGACTTGGAATAATGTAAAAAAAATTCCATCTCACACGGCATTAAGTCTTAGGAAACATGAATACACGCATGCAGGAAAAAAAAATATGGGTAGCGCCGTATGTATGGCAGCTCGCTTTCCCAGGGGAGAAAGCAGCCCGAATTTCCATGAGGGTAACCTCACTGGACTGTAAATCTTATCCAATCCAATGCCATACAGGTGACCCCCCCCCCCCCCCCCCTCTTCAAATTTAAGTCCAATTGTAAGACCTTCCTTTATCAGTTTTTGTTGTTGTTCAAAACCTCTGTAAATTCAAGTTTCCTCCATTTCATGACTGATTCCTTTTTAAGACTTTTTTTCTCTCCAGATTTGTGTGAGTTCAAGAAATGAAGATTCCACTGCACTATACATTTATAAGGAATTCCGTAGTGAGAGTTTTCAATAAAGCCCCGGAACAGACGAGACAGCTACCTGTGTAACGCAGGCACTTGCATGCAGGGGCCGTATGCACGAGAACGTGACAAAGAGGGTGAGACACAAATGCTGGGTCGAAGTGGCTGCCATCTCAAACAACTTTCAATTTAAACCAATATGACACAGCCTTTGGGTCTCACCCAATTGGACACATATATACAAGCTTGTGCATGCCATGTTTCCTATCCGAAGGGGATAGCAATTAATGCAGGCGAAAGGCCAAAACGTAAAGTTGTTTGCTAGGACAGCCACATACAGAGGGTTTTGAGCAAGGGCCCAGACAGAACACACTGCAACATGTTGAACGCAACCTATTGTATATCCAGCCATGCAGCTGCATATTGTTTTTCTGTGTTGTGTATCTCCAATGTGCAGAGATCCATTAAGATATATACGGTCCCCGATGGTCGCAGTGTCACTCAGTCATAGAGAGGAAAAGGGGAAATAGGTGCACAGCTCGATCGAAAAGCGCCACCTGTGACAAATCCGCACAGATAAGTGCACATCACCAAGCAAATGACATATATTACAGGCACACACACATGAAGTGCAAGACATCATGTAAATAACGACATATATTACAGGCACAAATTTATACGCACAAATGAAATGCAAAACATCGTGTAAATAACAAAATATATTACAGGCACAAATACGCACAAATGAAATGCAAAACATCGTGTAAATAACAAAATGTATTGCAGGCACAGATACGCACAAATGAAATGCAAAACATTGTGTAAATAACGACATATATTACAGGCAAAAATACGCACAAATAAATGCAAAACATCGTGTATATAAAGACATATATATATTACAGGCACAAATACGCACAAATAAGTGCAACTCACCGTGCAAATGTCGACACAGGCAGACATACGAACGGACGAGGCAGACGGACGGATGGGTGAATATAACAAGGTACACGAAAAGACATTTCTTCATCCCACAAGAAAAGGCTTATGTGCAGACAGATTATATGATCGTGATGCAGTGACTGATCACTCTAGATGTGTTGTGTTAACCGGTATGTATTCATGACATACTAAAAAAAAACTAGTACATGTAACTCGATCACAGGAACCAGTCAAAATATACAGCGTAATAACATACAGTGCAGACTCAGTATCTACACTCTTCAAAAAAAGTTAAGGATCGGTTAAAAAAACGGATCTAATTATAAAAAATTGCCAAAAATTAAACATCGACATAATAATTAAAAGATTAATGTGTTTGAATCAACAAATGAACAATGAGTCTTGACCTAGAATTTTGTTTGGCAGGCAGAGTTATTTCCCTTTGTGGGACCTCTCAAAAGCTTCTGCATTTTGGAAGAAAAGGGGTGTTTTTTTTATAGCCCCATGAAATTTGCGGAACGCATGCCAGCGCAAAAGGTTGTGATGCACGTGCTACAACAGGGTCCTGGCTATAAACATCGCTCACCAGCTTGTGTTTAAAGGTTGACACGCTGACACAATTATGCACAGTAGCAACATGCCCCCACGAAGAAAACTGAGCGATTTGGATAGAGGAAGGGCAATAGGATGGCTACAAGACGGTGTTGCTGCCAGGCAAATGGCCCAGAGGCTTGCAGTGGCTCCCTCTGTCATCATCAGACTAAAACAGAGATTCCAAGCAACTGGAAGAGTGCAGGAGCGACAACGTTCTGGTCGGCCCAGAGTCACCACACAAAGAGAGGATCGCTTCATTCAGAGGCAGGCCATGCAACAAAGAATGGCTACGGCAAACAACATTAGGCAACGCCTACAAGCTACCACCAACACTGTTGTTAGTGGTCAGACGATCCGAAACCGCTTACACAACTTTGGCTTGCGTGCAAGGCGTCCAGTCCGAGGAACAACCCTGACTGCTAATCACCGAGCAGCTCGCCGAGCCTGGTGCACTCAACATGTGAGGTGGCAACGTCAGCAGTGGGCTCAAGTGTTGTTTACAGATGAGTCCCGCTTTTGCTTGGAACCTGCAGATGGTCGCATCCGAGTGTGGAGGCGTCGCGGAGAGCGCTTCGCAGAAGGCGCTGTTCTGGAACGACAGCGTTTTGGCGGAGGCTCTGTGATGGTCTGGGGAGGGATCAGCACACGTCTAAGGACACCTCTGTACCATGTAGTGGGCAACTTGACCGGTGTCCGCTACCAGAATGAGATCCTGCAACCCCTAGTCGTTCCAGCCCTCCAAGCGATCGGCCCTCGTGCGATTCTTCAGGATGACAACGCACCTCCCCATCGCTTTGCAGCTGTAAACACCTTCATCCAGCAGGCCAGGGTCAACAGGATGCTGTGGCCAGCCAACAGCCCGGACCTGAACCCCATAGAGCACATGTGGGACGAGCTTTGTCGTCGGGTACAGCAACATCACCCTCCTCCTGCCAATCTGGGTCAACTGCATGCTGGAATGGCTCCAGCAAGAGTGGAATGGAGTTCTCAGAGCATTCATATGCAACCTGATCCACTCCATGCGCCAACGATGTGTTGAATGCCTGGCACACAACGGAGGGCACACGCGTTATTGACACTGATTCACATTGTTGTGAATTCCATTTTTGAGGGTGGTCACGTTTGACACACTCTAGCTAAATTGCCGCTGCCGCGTTCGATCTTTGCTTTGTTTGTCATTACTCCTTGGTTGTTCAATTATATCATTTTAAAAAAATGAAAGAATTCGGTCTTGTCTCTTTTGTGTGGCGTGCTTGTAAAAAAGTGATCCTTAACTTTTTTTGAAGAGTGTATATCCAACTCCCGTGGCACCACAGTGTCACGTAAAAGACCTCGGTCTTTCTGCCAATGGTGCATGCAGGTGGCTGATTAAATTTTCACACGCACACACCTGGGTATAGTCCGACTCTTGTTGCTGCTTTCCACTGCCGCAGTAGAATGGTGTTGTATACGGCAATATACTACGGTTGCTGTGAACAGTTAACCCTTGTAAATCATCACAATGGCCGACGTGGAATTGAATTCATAAAATAAAAAATAAATGCTTTACTGTCCGCACAATACAACAATACACGGAAAATTATGGCTTGACTGCTCTTTCCAAAAAAATCAATGTTATAAGCAATAACAATCAAGAAAACTTTCGACAAATTCAAAACCATTATCTATACTCTGTTCACATTACCGTCCATCACACAGACAGCGACAATGACGCAGGGTTACTAAGCACCATCAACAAACGTAAGGCTAACGCCAACAAAAAAAAAAGTCTGTTTACGGTATCCCGACCGACCCTATTTTTTTCGCGCGACCCTAGACTTTTTTGTGGCATTTGAGAGAAAAAAAAAGAAGAAAAAAAGCCTTTTTTTTGTGGCAAAATAACTTAAAAATATGTTTTTTTCAAAAATAAAAGGTAAAAAAAAAAAATTAAAAAAAATCCCGACCTACCGACCCTATTTATTTTGCCTGTGTTACCGTAAACAGACTATTTTTTGTTGTTGCCTAATACCTTTTGAAAGACAATAATAAATAGCCATAATTCACTCTGAATCTAGGTCACAATCTGTTACTAGTTCCACCAGAACAAAGTAGCAGAACACGTTCGGGGAGCCATCAAAACAGCAATTTTCCCTCCTGAATTAGAGGCACTTTTGATCAAATAATTGGGCACGCGAAAGTAGAGACTCTAAGTGCTCCGCTAATAACTCTTGCTGTATGATTTTTTCATGTGACTAGATTAGGGTCTATCTACTGCGCGTTGAAATCGTTGAACTAGACTGTCCGACTATTTACAGGCCTCTGAATTATTTATCGTTCTGTATATATATATAAAAGTCAGTAACTCCGGCCAACCCCGTTTCTTACCGCCCTGATATGGCCCTTCGTGGTCGGCTGGGCGTTAAGCTAACAAACAAACAAACCCCGTTTCTTGACGAGTTTATGAAATGTTAATTAAAGGTGGCAGATGTCTATGAGATAAGGTGGTCGTACTAAAAAGAGGACGTTCGGTTATTTTTATTTTCGTCTTGAATTATTTTAATGTCCGCTATCTGTTGTAATACTTAATTCTTTCTTTCGTTGCGTGAATTGGTGAAATGAAATCTTTTTCCACGTTTATTTCTTTAGTTCATCACGCTAGTTGAGGTAACAGAGTGATCCAGTTCTCGTTCAGTGTACGCACTTCAATTAATCTATTATTATTATAAAATCAGAACATTTATAGATGTGTCTATTGCAAAAAGGTGATGCTGCATGGTGTAATTCTTTTTATGAAGGTTATAATTATCTTAGGTAGTTTTGAAATGTTGAATAAGCGTTGAACTAGCATGTGACTCGTTAGTTTAAAAAATCTAGTTTTTTTTTTAAATTCCTCATGCAGTCAGAAAGTTAATTTTCTGCAGAATAATTTCCGTCTCTAAAGGTACACCCTTTCTCGTGCACATGAAAACGATCATGTTCATCACCTCATATTTTAAGGCTTTTACTTTGCATTTTTGTTTGTTTGTTTGCTTAACGCCCAGCCGACCAGGAAGGGCCATATCAGGGCGGTGCTGCTTTGACATATAACGTGCGCCACACACAAGACAGAAGTCGCAGCACAGGCTTCATGTCTCACCCAGTCACATTATTCTGACACCGGACCAACCAGTCCTAGCACTAACCCCATAATGCCAGACGCCAGGCGTAGCAGCCACTAGATTGCCAATTTTAAAGTCTTTGGTATGACCCGGCCGGGGTTCGAACCCACGACCTCCCGATCACGGGGCGGACGCCTTACCACTAGGCCAACCGTGCCGGTAAACGATCATGTTCATCACCACAGATAGTTTAAGGCTTTTACTTTGCATAAGAGCAACAATCCCCTGGGACACATACCGAAAATCAACGAACAGCCGTGCTGCTTCTCGTGCATAGTGGGGTGCATGCTGAATTCAGGTCAAAATGAGTTCGGTTCATTCTCTCCCTGACAGGATGCCTTGGTTTTCCTTGTCTCGAGGACATCGATTTTTTACATATTTAGATCTTTTCGTAATGTGTTACGGATGTAAGCAGATTCGCGATCGTCGATAATGATTTTTTATGGTGTTGTGTAATTTTTAAATTACAAAGGAATTGATATGTAAGACAGTTTCAAGCGAGCTATTTTTCGCGGCTGTATTTACTGTGCAAACAACTCTAAATATGGCAAAAGTGTCACGTGATAATCAACCGTTTGGTTTCGGCGCTCACTGGAGCAGACGATTTTTTCTGTAACCAGTTGGCAGTGATGAAACCATATATTACGGTCTCCTTGCGGCAGCAGTCCCAAAATTTCGACTTGTTTTGACCTTAGAACGATGTCTTTATCATAACTGTGAAGAACAGAACGGAGATCACTGTCGAAGTCGGCCAATCTGCAATCATTTTCGTCTCGCGAACACTGATCTCAAATTTAGATCAGTGCTCGCGAAAAACATATGGGAGATAAGTCTGTATTCTTGTTTTGATAGATTCGCGTAGGACTGTAGCGTCCGGTCAGAGAGACAACTGGCAATAGCCGTGGAGCGATGCTTATCAGAATGAGTGGGGTGTTGTTTGTTACTTAAATTGATTTTGTACAGTGATATTATGGGCGTTAACAGCGATTTGAATTTCAGAAAAGAAAAAAAGTTTCTGTACGCCGAAATCATCCAGGCTGTTGATTCTTGGTATATTTCCAAGTGAAATGATGATCTTATTCCATGTGAAATGATGATCTTATTCCATGTGAAATGATGATCTTATTCCAAGTGAAATGATGATCTTATTCCATGTGAAATGATGATCTTATTCCAAGTGAAATGATGATCTTATTCCATGTGAAATGATGATCTTATTCCATGTGAAATGATGATCTTATTCCATGTGAAATGATGATCTTATTCCATGTGAAATGATGATCTTATTCCATGTGAAATGATGATCTTATTCCAAGTGAAATGATGATCTTATTCCATGTGAAATGATGATCTTATTCCATGTAAAATGATGATCTTATTCCATGTGAAATGATGATCTTATTCCATGTGAAATGATGATCTTATTCCATGTGAAATGATGATCTTATTCCATGTGAAATGATGATCTTATTCCATGTGAAATGATGATCTTATTCCATGTGAAATGATGATCTTATTCTATGTGAAATGATGATCTTATTCCATGTGAAATGATGATCTTATTCTATGTGAAATGATGATCTTATTCCATGTGAAATGATGATCTTATTCCATGTGAAATGATGATCTTATTCCATGTGAAATGATGATCTTATTCCATGTGAAATGATGATCTTATTCCATGTGAAATGATGATCTTATTCTATGTGAAATGATGATCTTATTCCATGTGAAATGATGATCTTATTCTATGTGAAATGATGATCTTATTCCATGTGAAATGATGATCTTATTCCATGTGAAATGATGATCTTATTCCAAGTGAAATGATGATCTTATTCCATGTGAAAGCCTGGACACACTGCGTGGTGGTTGTACAGTCGAACCTGTCTTTAACGACTACCCAAGGTACCGACCACAAATGAAAAGTTGAATAAAAATAGAAGACAAACTCGTCTGTAATCATTCACAGCGGTCGTTGTGGGCAGGTGCTCGCTTTCAATGGGTGGTCGCAAGGACAGGTTTGAAAGTAATTTTAAGTTCATAAATAAACTGAATGTGGCACGTTTTAGTAGGCATGCCCTAACACGCGGAGTCATAACAGTAAACACAGTAAACAGCTTTTTGTCAGTAAACGTTGAAACATGCAGAGTCGATACAAAGTGAAACAGTTCACTCTGGTCACTCTGGTCATTGACCTTCTGGACAACAACAGTGACACAGGGACCGTAGAGTACATCCTGAAAAACAAAAATCACCGTGTTGTAAAAACACCATAATAAACCCAGCCATAGATTCGCCACGCCTGATTTATTGATGCGGAAGACTGATCAGGAAAAGACAACCGCGATTAGAGACGATCGAATGTCGGTTACCGTTCATGAGGGACTGACAACTGAAAGCCTGCGTATTTAAGCAGAAGTGGTCTGTTTGATGGAAAAGGCAATGGACGGAAACAGGTCGGGAGCTACAATAATGACATGGCCAGCACTTTTATGTATTGATACAGGCCGGTGTCGTTGACCTCACGGTCATTCGTGGCTGTCAGTATCGCGTTTTTCGCTCTCTCGCTCTAAATGTCCAGCTGATGAATGCACGAAGTTTCCTCGCATAAATCGACGCAGTAGAATGGTGTTGTATCCGGCGATATAATGCCGCTGCTGTGTGAAGTTAATTCCTTTTAAATAATCACAATAGCGAGCTTAAAAGGTGTATAATTGTTTATTGTCCATGCAGGCCTGCTCAGTGTGAATGTTTGTGAGCAAATGCGAGCTATTTGGACTTGTTTTACTGAGTGCCAGTGATGGCGTTTGATGGAGTCAGCAGTCGACAGAACGCCGTAAATGTAAAGGTTTTTCAAACACCATGTTTGATCGTGAGGGGGCGCGATGCTAGAGATGTTAACTTTTCTAAGGCCAGCTTTATGAAAGCGGTGCCCATCTCCTCGCCCTCGCTGCCTTTGCGTTTCCCGGCCCTAGTTAGGTATAGTCTGGCCGGGGGGTAGGTGGGGGACGTTTTTAATTATTCAAAACAAAATCGAGGCAACTTTTATGTATTGGTCGAGAAGAAAAGTTGCTTAGGACTATGAGTAATACACTGTCTTCTGTTTGAATGACTTGTTTGCAGACTGCATGGTTTGGTTACGTTGACTCTAAACATAAACCGCCGTGCCTTCTCAGTCTTATTGGTAAGCATGAAATCAATAACGTGCGCAACGACCTATGTAAATAATGCTTTTGCTAAGTATTGCGCGCACAACAACGGAGAAGAGATGAGAAATGAGGAAGACAATTAAATAAAAGCTCATTAATCAAACAGCAATACAGACAATAACACCAGGAATAACGAGAAACCCAACATATTTAGGTCATGTTACAAAGTTCAGTGGGACATTGCAGACCAAACACGCCTGCTCATAAACACCCTTGAGTGCGGACGCATAACGTAGGCTAACAAAAAAAGAAGATGAATTTAATAAATGAATACAAATGTATTGACATTACTATAAAACAGCACGGAAGTGCCACAGCCGGTGTCACGAACTGAAAACTCTGCTGAACAATCCCTCTCAATGCTGTCAATGCGCATGCGCCAATCTTGGACTTAAAAATGCGACCCTTTGACCGAACGAACCATGGGTTAGGGCTAGGGTTAGGGTTAGGGTTAGGTTGTTCACGACCTGATTAATCTCCCCATGTTAGCGCATGCGCATTGACCGCATTGAGAGGGATTGTTCAGGCAGAGTTTTCAGTTCGTGACACCGGCTCTGCCCAACTTTCATATGGAATGTTATGGTTGTAACGTGTCGATGACCAACCATAATAATTCTCTTTTTCTATTCAATAATCAGACTTTTATGGATAAGATACGGTTACCATTTATGACTCATAAGGCCAGTTCTTTATTTTATCATGACCTACTAATCATAGTCGGTTTTTTTCTGTTCAATATATGTTTTATGAATAAGATACGGCTTCACTGAATTGCTGATCCCGGGCCATTTCTGTATTTTATCACGACCCGCAATAATTATAGTCTCATTTGCTGCTCAACACATATTTCATTGATAAGATATGGTTTCACGGAATGGATCATAAGGTCCAGTTCTGTATTGTATCGGACTTACAATTATGTGTCATTTGTTTTTGCGATAGACGTGCGAGGTTCTCTTTGACGGTTTCAAGTTTCAGCTTACTTATATGGTGACAACTGTTGTTGAATATACACTGCGTTGTTAAACCTTTTTTTTTATTGTGGAACTTAATACTGATTAGTGGTAATTATCAATACTGGTTTATCAAACACAAGGACCTCCCGAAATGGGTCAGCCATGACTTTAAAAGGGGCACCCCTCGTTTAGTCTTGTAAGTCAATATTTTACAACCGTATGATTATTTTGCAAGATATAACACACGCACTTTGACGGCGTGGCGTATAATAAGAAAAACAAGAAGCACTGGCTTTCCGAAATGGGTCAATCATGGTAATATATAAAAGGAGCAGTATTTGTTGTGTCCTCGTCTGTAAGTCAATATTTTACATCCTTATGATGAAATTCAAGACTTATTATACACGTACATTTTGAATGGGGTAAGTAACACAGAGGCTCACAAAGGATGCTATAAACAACAGACCAAACGTCGTTTATTGCTGGTCTGAACATTGAATGGTCCCTATAGTTCGTGCCTCTGTGACATGACACGCAATATTTTAGTACTGAGTTTTCGGTAAAAAGACTTTGCGAAATCTTCACAAAGTCGACTTCGGTCTTAAGTAAGGACCACCTTAATGATTTCACCGTGAGGGCGTAAAACAACTGTGTCATCGGTGCAAGTATATTCGAGGGTCTAGTCTGACTGCATGGAAACACGCAGTGGCCGGTGAGTGAACTGTAGATTTTGTTTGTTTGTTCGTTTATGGGCAGAAACTCCCACGGCTTTTACGTGTATGGCCGTTTTTAACCCACCATTTAGGCAGCCATATGCCGCTTTTGGGGGAAGCATGCTGGGTATTTTGGTGCTTCTATAACCCACCAAACTCTGACATGGATTACAGGATCTTTTCCGTGCGCACTTGCATGGTCTTGTGCTTGCGTGTACACACGAAGAGGGATAAGGCACTAGCAGGTCTGCACATTAGTTGACCTGGGATATCGGAAAAATCTCCATTTTTAACCCACCAGGCGGCCGCGGCCGGGATTCGAACTCAAGATCATTCTACTCCTGTCACGTTTTCTTATTCTTTGATGTTTATTTTTATTTATGATTGTTTTTCTTTGTTAATTGACTTTTTTTGTTTTAAGTACAAAAATGTAAGGGCGTGGTCCTTTAAATGTCGCTTAGGACAAAAGATGTTTTTCTATTAAAACACCCTTATTGCGAATTAAATCAACGTAGACGCAACTTAAAAGTATAACGTAACTTTTTTTTTATTTTTTAAAAAGTTTTAAGTCCGAGTTTCAAATGTCAGACGACTGAAAGACTTCTTTACCATGTGACGTGTGGCCTGAGAATAATAAGTATAGCACTGTTACACTAAAAACAAGTCGCGTGAAGCGATATAAAAATAGCCAACATCGTGCACACACGCACGGACGCACGCACGCACGGACGCACGCACGCATGCACTCTCGCACACATACATGCACACACACACACGCACACACTCACACACACACACTCACACACACACACACACACACACACACGCACACACACATACACTCACACACACACACAAACACACTCACACACACACACACAGACACACATGCACACACACCCACACACACACACACACACACACTCACACACACACACTCACACAAACACACACACACAAACACTCACACACACACACACACACACGCACATACACACATACATGCACTCACACACACACAAACACACACACACACATGCACACACACACACATGCACTGGCACAATCATACACTCACACACACACTCAAACCCACATAAACACACACACACACACACACACACACACACACACACACACTCACACACACACACACACACACTCACACACACACACACACACACATGCACACACACACACACATGCACTCACACACACACACACACACACACATGCACTCACCAACACCCTCCCACCCCCACCCCACCTTCCTCACAACCCCATCACTTCATTCCTTACAGCACAGAAAAAGAGAAAATCACTAACTAATGCATTCACCATCGTAAAAGCCACAAAGGACTCTTTCTTTCCCTGCTCAAGCAGCGTTGGATCAGGCTACCTTCTATCCCCTCGCACAAAGACGGACCGGGTAACTTGATACACCGTTAAACGTACACTAACCAACCACTCTTGCTCCAATCCGATCGTCGTCATTAAAAGAGACACACACACACACACACACACACACACACACACACACACACACACACACACACACACACACACACACACACACACACACACACACACACACAAGAAAGAAAGAAAAAAGAAAAAAAATCCTACGGTTTATTTTGTGAGGGTTGACATTTTTATGTACATAGTGATTAATGCACGCAGCCGTGCGCTCGAGATAGCGACTAACTCCACGTATTGTCGCGCCTACAAAATCACTGCGAAGTGTGTGCACTTACAAATTGATCTCGGATGAATGGTATTAATTTGAAGCACGAGCGAGGCTTTTGCCGCGGTGGTAATAAGAGTCCATGATAACATAAAGATCCAACTATAGGGATTAGATTCGTGCCGCAAAACGTGACGTGAATAAATCATGAAGCTGTGGCATTGCCCTGTGTTCCTACATATAAGTGCGTCTTTGCAATGTGTGGTTTACCGACCAGTAATTACAAAAACGGATGGATTCTTCTCATAGACTATTGCAACACACGAAGTGTAGATTTACCCTCCGGCTGTGCACAACAAAACCCAACCCTGTTTAGCTCCTTCTGTGACCTGTAATTAACAGTCGATTTTTGTATAAATGGGTCTCAAAGCGAGCTTATAAATGACCTTTAGAAAGTAGAAATGAACTTTTTGCCCGCATACACTCGTTACACCACCTTGTTTTAACAGTAAAAGTGAAGAAATCAGGGTACAAGTCTTCGAGCGTCCGTCTATATAGCCGATGAAACTTCCCCACTCCATCCCCTTCCTTTTCCCCCACCATTGGGACCAAACAAAAGTGTCCCAATATGACAGGTGTCCTCTCATGGCAGGTATGATATTATTGTGATATATAGAGTTAATCGCAAAGGGATAACAGAAGTTGTTTTCTCATGAAGGGTGGGGGGGGGGGGGGGGTGTGTGAGGGGGCTCACAACGTAGGTAGCACCGCACCGATTGTCATGTTCTCCCTAAATATGAGATCAATTATATATAGGGTTACTGTATACATTCCGATGATGTCTTTTACTTTTTCAGATTTGTTTGTAGGGACGAATGCATGTAAGTCAAAAATAAAATAAAATATCTGAACTGACAATGCACGACAGAAGAGAGGGGTACAGATGTGACATTGTCAGAGGACACAGTCACGCTCAGAGAGTGTCGGAGATAAAATCGAGGCTCCGTTATGACGGCTCACTAGCGCCAAAACCACATAATTACAATTATCAGTGATAACTACTAAATTTCTTCTCCTGATAACGATTAAATTTCAGTTTTGGCTCAAGTTATCCGTCTGGAAGTGAGCCAAAACTGAAAATTAATAATTTTCACGTGAAAATTGTAATTATCAAGTGATCATGCTTAAAGGCACAGTAAGCCTCCCGTAAACCATCGCAGATACTGTCAGGCTTTTACACACAGTACAAACACCCTTCCATTTGAACGCTCACCAAACGGGAACATCCTAGGTGCCCTCCGTAAAGAGCGAGCAATTTTCAAAGAATTTATTTTTGCGTGGTTTATCTTACCCCTGAGCCATCGTAAACCCGTGTGATCCAGTTTCCCTTTTTCACAATGTAGTCGTCAGTTAGTAATTTGAATGCGACTCGATGTGAGCTTATCTGCAATAGCACGTTATTATGTACCTCTCACTATGCACGAAACAAACGGCTGTGGTTCACAAGAACTCTAGCGATGGCTTTTGACTGTTCAGAGGAACTGGCGATGCCTCTAAACCGTCGTCTGCTACGAGAACCACGACCTTGCGTGATCCTGCTTCCGGGCTTTTCTTTTTTCAAACTTTCAAAACTTCGAATTGTACTGATCTTGTCTTGATGAAAAAATAATTCTTTTATGATTTAAGAATGTTTGTGTAACAAGCTGTCAATTTATTATTTAGATTTTAAAAGTTAGGTCTTGCGCCAAAACGCACCACGGTCCGATTGTCTCTGAGCAATCGGCGCAACATTGCTCGCTCTTTACGTAGGGCACCTAGGATGTTCCCGTTTGGTGAGCGTTCAAATGGAAGGGTGTTTGTACTGTGTGTAAAAGCCTGACAGTATCTGTGATGGTTTACGGGAGGCTTACTGTGCCTTTAACTATTAAGTGTTAATGTGTATACACATTAAAAGGGTATACATACCCTTTTAGTTTAGTTATGGTTTTGATGCTAGTAATCCGAGGAAAAAACTGAAAGTTAGTAATTAACACTGTCAGTAAACATTATCGCTGTTAATTATACAGAACATTTTAATTACTGATGTTCACTTGATATTGGTACGTATAATTTCAGGTTTTGGCACTATAGTAAGCCGTCATACCCCGTTCCCTCGCTCAGACAATCGGATTGTCATGTGCATTGCTTGGACATGATGGAAACAAAAGCGAGAGGAACGGAACGCTCCATAAACCGGGGCTGGAATAATCTATAACATGCCTATCCTTCACCGGGTTGGAGGTAATTGACACACTTCTCCCGTGTCTCAAAATGCACAATCACGGACCACAAGTCCAGACAGGTCTTGCAAAAATTTCGATTCAGTTTCGATATCCTTTACAAACATTAACTGCCAATATTCGACACGGCCGACGGATTCTATAAACAAGCCCTTTAAATTTCTTGACAAGAAAACACCCCCAGTATCGTTTACAGTATCAATAAAGACACGCACAGACGTCGTTGTTGCCCTCAAAACCCAGACCCCCACAAGACTCTCACAGTCTCGTTACATAAACACTGGCACAAAGATCGGATTCGAGCAAAGTAATCCCACATCAAAGCTATCGATCACGGCTGAAGAGATCGGTGAAAGATCGAACAAAAAGATCCCCACCCAACCCCCACCCAACCCCCCTCAAAAAAAAAAGAAAAAAAAGAAGAAATGAATGAAATTAAGAAAGAGGCAACGTGACGCCGATCACCTCAGTGGGTTGCAAGGACAGGATTACAAAGAAACCCCCATTTTAAAACCTTCAAAACTTCTGAGAAAATCAGATCTTCAAAAAGAGATGATCTTAAAACGGAGGTAAAATTATAAACAGAGACTATATGAACAGACAATCCACCCCAAAAAGTACGGTGGTAAAAGGGTGTACATCTTAAATTGGGGTGTCTTGAAACGGAGGTTGCACTGTAGCGAGGGTAGGGGTAGGTATAGTCTGAAGAAAGGGTACTAGACTGTATCCGCTTTCCACCCGGTTTGACTTTCTGTGCGGACACTCTGCCTGACACCCCAGGGTGCTGCTGGCTGGGGTGTATTACTGACAATTCGTCGTCTGGTCTCAAGAAAAAGAAACAAAATGTCTGGGTTTCTTCTTTGGATGATTCACTTTTGTGTGATCGCCATGTTCGTCACAATGAAGATTGTGCCGGTGATGTTAAAAGATAAGATCGATAAAAGACAAATTTCGGAAATAACTCTGTGAGGGAGTGAGTAACCTTGCTTCCTATACACGTGTTTGAGACACACACCCTCGCTAGTGACTGGCCTTGAATGTCACTTGGGAAGTAATATCACGTGGGGAAACTTAACTTAAAAACGTGGACAGGAAGCACATGTCAATATTTATCCGAGCAAAAGCAAGGGTGCTCACTCTTTCGCCACCCAGACAGATATATTTCCGGAATTTGTCTTTTCTGTACTTTTAGAGGGCTGTGGAACGAGCAAGTCTGCCGTGACCTGTGGAAGTTGGCTCACTGGTTATGTGACTATTTTGATTTCAAATGACTGATCGCATTGATTCTTCTTCTGCGTTCGTGGGCTGAAACTCCCACGTACACTCGTGTTTTTTGCACGAGTGGAATTTTACGTGTATGACCGTTTTTTACCCCGCCATTTAGGCAGCCATACGCCGTTTTCGGAGGAAGCATGCTGGGTATTTTCGTGTTTCTATAACCCACCGAACTCTGACATGGATTACAGGATCTTTTTCGTGCGCACTTGGTCTTGTGCTTGCGTATACACACGGGGGTGTTCGGACACCGAGGAGAGTCTGCACACAAAGTTGACTCTAAGAAATAAATCTCTCGTCGAACGTGGGGACGAACTCACGCTGACAGCGGCCAACTGGATACAAATCCAGCGCGCTACCGACTGAGCTACATCCCCGCCCATCGCATTGATTATTTAAATCAATTTATTGTAGATTAAATCGCCAAACATTTAGACCTGATTTCGTCATATCTGCCGGTCTTTTTTTCCCATGGTGGAGGAAAAGATGAAGTGACTCTATAGTGACTTTCGAAATCTTTCAAATATGAACGAAACTTGTTTGACAAATTTTGGCAATTTTGCCCAAGAAAGTTAATCCTAGGAACAACATTTCATGTATATTGAGTTCACGTAAATCTTCTACAAAAAAAAGGCAAGCAAACTTAACCATGGAACATAATGTCGCACCCTCTAAACCACCAACTGTCATCCACCCGAACTTTTTCTCTTGTGTCCAAACGATTAGATTTCTCACAGATACCCGGAACCCCGCTAAGCAGTCGAACTTTTTTCTTTTCTTTTTTTTGCCTTAGCTCGCAGACCTCGGATACGGTGTACCCCTGTCAAGATCAACCGGCTTTGGTGTTTGGCAGTTGGACGGGTGGATCTACCCGGCTGTGTTTTCCCCTTGCATTCGGGTAGAACAAACTGGAGCGTGAAATAGAGGTCAATAAGGTGAAAGGTAGAATGGGGGTTTGGAGGCGAAGGGAGGGGGGTGGAAGGGGGAGTGGCATGAGGACTGCTCGAGAGTCAAGCAAACTGGAAGGAGGGAGGGAGAAGGCAAAGAAGAATAGCCGAGTTCCGAAAATAACTCTGTCGGGTTTGTATGGGTTGTGAAAGAGTGAATGCCCTTGTTTTTTTACTCCGACAAACATTGGAGGGGCCAATCACTAGCGAGGGGTGTGCCGGTAACGCGAGGACAGGAGCACGGTCAAAGGAAAAGCAAGGGCATTCACTCTTTCACAACCTACACAAATCCGACGGAGTTATTACCGAAAACCATCTTCTTTTGACGTGAGTGTTGATGGTTAGATCTTGGTTTCACGAAGTCGATCAGCTGTTTAATCATTAGTACGCGGGACAAGATTGGACGTCTTCAGAGGCGAACGGAGGGGGGGGGGGGGGGGGGCATAAGGAGGGGGAGCATAGGGAGGGGGAGGGGGGAAAGGAGATGATGAAAAAGCTATTAATTGTACAGGTTAAAACAATAATCTTGTTGGTCTCCTCTTGCATTTTAGCGGTATTTGATACGTTTTGTGTGTTTTTTGTTCGTTTGTTTGTTTATTTGTTTGTTTGTTTGTTTGTTTGTTGCCTTTTCTTCTCTGACATAATTGGCTTCACTATATTAGGCCCTGTGCCTCAGCAAAGCTTGGGCCATTTACAACAACTTGTCGGTACACCCTGCTCTGAGCTATTCTATTCTATTCACTAAAATCATGACATCACTCGTTGTGTTTTCCAATATTGGAAAACTTCGCTTTCGCTCGCATTTTAAAATCAACAACAACAACAACAACAACAACAACAACAACAACAACAACAACAACAACAACAACAACACACAACAACACACAACTCGTGCAAACCAGCATGCCATGTACATTGTAGTATTCTCTATTAACCAAGCTTCCTCCTCCCATCATCCTCCACATACACACCTCCCGCACCCACTCCACCCCCACCCCCCCTCCAACCTGCGTTCCAAAGTTCTTCCTCTTTTTCCACCTTCATCATTCAGTTGTCCCTCACTCGCTCATTGCGTTGTTACGTCGCGACTCTTAATGATCTGAGTCAAGTGGAAGCATTCATCTTGCCGAGTGCTTGGCGGATGCGAGCAATACCTGTAGGGAAATGAGTTATCTTCGGTATGCTAGTGTTTGCCTGTACTTTGCTTTCCTTCCTCGTTGTTGTGGTAGCCTCTCTGTACCCATTGCTTCATCTTCATTTGTGTGTGCTTATTAACGTCTTCGCTTTTCTGTCTGTCTGTCTGTCTGTCTGTCTGTCTGTCTGTCTGTCTGTGTCTGTTTCTCCCTATCTCTATCTCTCTCTCTCTCTCTCTCTCTCTCCCTCTCTCTCTCTCTCCCTCTCTCTGTGTCTCTCTCTGTCTCTGTCTCTCTCTGTCTCTCTCTCTGTCTCTGTCTCTCTCTGTCTCTGTCTCTCTCTCCCTCTCTCTCTGTCTCTCTCTCTCTCCCTCTCTCTCTCTCTGTCTCTCTCTCTCTCTCTCTCTCTCTCTCTCTCTCTCCCCTCTGTCTGACTGTGTGTCTGGCTGTGTGTTTGTGAGTCTGTGTGTTTGGCTGTCTGTCTGTCAGTGAGTCTGGCTGTCTGTCTGTCTGTCTTTCTCTCTCTCGTTTGTCTTTCTCTGTCTCTCTCTTTGTCTGTCTGACTCTGTCTGTCTGTCTCTATGTCTCTCTTTCTTTCTCTATCTTTTTCTGTCTCTCCCTCTCTCTCTCTCTCCCCCCTCCTTCTCCGCGAGCCAACCGACATCAAAGATCATTAAATGAAGTTTATAAGTCATCCATTCCAACAAATCCGTTTCATTTTCTCTTTTTCCCCCTTCAAAATGACTCTCCAGTGTACTAATTTGTCAGAACGTTGCCTAATAAAAATAATATAAGGCACGCAAAACTCTTACCACCATGTAAACCTGAGCGTATGAAACTCAGAAAAGCAGAAGCAACTATTCGAGACCAAGTTCAGTATTCATTTCAAAAAACGATTTCATTTCCTCGTTTGTATTTCCAAAAGACTCCTGTTTCCCCATTTGTCATTACGACCAGCTGCCCCCTGTCTTTTCAACAGACGTACTCTCGTTCATCCTGACCTGCTGCTGTGCTAACTGTATTAAAATCTAAAAAATGTAGGGAGTTTCAACATTTCTGGAGGTACATTCAATAACAATTTGACGCGTACGTCTGACAAAATCTAATCTGAATTCACACAGTCTTCAGTTCAAACGGAGACTTGAATTTAGAAAACAGAGGGTCTAAGATTACAAAAAAGATGTTACTAAACACTTCTCGACATCATCAACAGTCCCTTCTGTCGTCTTTTTCAGTCATGTTTATGCGTTGTGGACACCTGCGCCGGTGTAACACGAGAAAATTACTCACACGAGATTTTTACTCCGGAGTAAAAATGTCGTACGAAAATGTTACTCCCTTTATAAAAAAAAACTACTCCCCCATAACACGAGAAAATTACTTTCAACGACAGGTGTGTTTCGAGTCAACATTTCGGTCGAAAATGTTACTCCCCTGACGAATAAATAACGAATAAAATATTCCACCCTAACACGAGCAATTTACTGCCCACGCCAGGTGTACGCAACTTTTACTCCCCTGTCCCCTGTTAGTCTTGGTGGTGGAAGGGGTGGAGGGAGGGTAGCGCGACATTTTTTTGCGCGAGATCACATATTGGCATTATCCCTTTGCCCGCATCCCATTTTCGCGTACTAGATTTTTACTGGAAGTTAAAATTTGGGGAATCAAAATTTTGTGGAGGGAGTAATTTGTTCGTACCTTGGGGAGTTCTTTCCTCGTACGAAAGGTGTACTCGGAGTAAGAATTCCGTACGAAATTTGTACTCCGGAGTATGAAACAAGAGATGAGATTAAAGAAGAAACAGTTTATAGAAAGAGGAAGAGGAGGGAGAGAAGGAAGAGGGGGAGGGGGCAGAGGAGGAGGGGGCAGAGGAAGAGGAGGAGGCAGAGGGAGAAGGGGAGATGAAGAGATAGAGGAAGAGGAGGAAGGAGGGATGGATAAAGAGATGGAAGAGGAGGAGGAAGAAGAGGATGAAGAGGAAGAAGGGGGGATGGATAAAGAGGAAGAAAAGGAGGAGGAACAGAGGAGGAGGTAGAGGAAGAGGTCGGATGGCGGAAGGGGAGAAGGGGGGATAGGAAGAAGAGGAGGATAAAGAGAATGAAGATAGGAATACGGAAGAGGAAGAGGAGGAAAAGCGAAAATACTTGAGGAAAAGGAGGGGGAGCAAGAGGAGGAGAAAGAGGATGACGAAGTGGAAGAAGAGGAAGAGAAAGAGGATGACGAAGTGGAATAAGAGGAGGAGAAAGAGGATGACGAAGTGGAAGAAGAGGAGAAGAAAGAGGATGACGAAGTGGAACAAGAGGAGGAGAAAGAGGATGACGAAGTGGAAGAAGAGGAGGAGAAAGAGAATGACGAAGTGGAAGAAAAGGAGGAGAAAGAGGATGACGAAGTGGAAGAAGAGGAGGAGAAAGAGGATGACGAAGTGGAAGACGAGGAGGAGAAAGAGGATGACGAAGTGGAAGAAGAGGAGGAGAAAGAGGATGACGAAGTGGAAGAAGAGGAGGAGAAAGAGGATGACGAAGTGGAAGAAGAGGAGGAGAAAGAGGATGACGAAGTGGAGCAAGAGGAGGAGAAAGAGGATGACGAAGTGGAAGAAGAGGAGGAGAAAGAGGATGACGAAGTGGAACAAGAGGAGGAGGAAGAGGATGACGAAGTGGAAGAAGAGGAGGAGAAAGAGGATGACGAAGTGGAAGAAGAGGAGGAGAAAGAGGATGACGAAGTGGAAGAAGAGGAGGAGGAGGAGGAAAAGAGGTGATTGAAGAGAAGGCAGAGGAAAAGAGGAGGTGCTGGAGGAGTCAAACTCCAACGACTCGTCAGTCATTTCAATTCGGACGATGAAGCATACCATGTATATCGGTCAACTTCCATCTTTTCTTGACCTATACACCCGTGGCAAAATATTGTGAAAGCAATCAAAAATAGATTACTGAAGGGAAGGGATCATCTGCTGCTGTCCCTTACACGGTATTTACATAGGTAAAGTGCCAAATTCATGCATGCCAGTTTATATTTCTGAGGTCTGCAATTCTTTGAATGTAGAGCATATACGTACGTATATCCTTAGCACCAGAACAAGGTAGTTAGTTCCTAGTATGTTTTTGTCCGTCCTTACTTTCGTTGTAGTTTTTGTAACACTGAAGCTGATGAAAAAAAAGCACACATGGAAGCAACAACAACAAAATAAAAAAATAGCAAATAAAATAATCAAATGAAACAAAATCACGTCAAACAAAAACAATCAAATATCAATTGTAATTTTACGTAAAATGAAACATTATAAGACCGTAAAGATAATCAAATTGTTGTAATTGAATAGCACCATAAAAGTTCAACTCACAATTGGTTCCACAACAATTTTGTTCTTTTGGGCTGTTTTGTCTTGGCCAACCAGGGAACTCCACCACCATTCCCTTGGCCACACACGACCCCACCCCTCCACCACCATTCCCTGGGCCACACACGACCCCACCCCTCCACCACCATTCCCTGGGCCACACACGACCCCACCCCTCCACCACCATTCCCTTGGCCACACACGACCCCACCCCTCCACCACCATTCCCTGGGCCACACACGACCCCACCCCTCCACCACCATTCCCTGGGCCACACACGACCCCACCCCTCCACCACCATTCCCTGGGCCACACACGACCCCACCCCTACACCACCATTCCCTTGGCCACACACGACCCCACCCCTCCACCACCATTCCCTTGGCCACACACGACCCCGTTTAACCCAGTGACATACTAAAGAAGCAATCAGCACGACTGAATGCCATCACCACTTATTTTCACCATCAAACACCCCCAGCCTTTCAGAACCCACACGCCGCGGCATAAATAGTAGGTATAAACAGATGGACACGTAACATGCTCACATCAGCAACAGGCTGAGGACTGGACACGTTCCAATACGAAACCGATTTCACAAACGATAACGGCTGTCATAGTATACAGTCAATGTATGTATTTATTACCATTATTAGCTCACACAGACTCAGCTACATAGACGGCCGCGATGGCAACTGATGGCTCTGACCTAGTTTCGCCCAGCCCAGCAACAAAGACATCGAAACTAAAACCAGATTGCAAAACCGATAGACATTTTTGTGTATGTATGTGTTTGGGTGTAGTAAATGGAATTGGCATTAACTGGCGTGTTTCTGTTAAGAAAAACACAGAAAGACCTTATTTTCAGAAACAACATATCAGTCCGACTCGGCAAAACCGCGCCGACAACTGTTCGTGTGAAAAGAAAAAAAAACTAAAAATAGAACATATTTGAAGGAAAGCGCGAACAGATTGTTTTCTTGTTCGCCGCGGAAAAATATACTTTGACTTTGCAAAACAGGAGCTGATTGGCTGGCGCGATAGCGTCGGTTACGAGAAGTGGAAGGGGAGCTCATTAAAACATTGGGAGTTGGCTAGGGAGAATAAACAAGATGGCTTAGATAGACCTCCCGGCCGGAATTTCTCGTGACATTTTTTAAAAAAGGAGGAAAAAATGAAAAACAGAAAGAAAAAGAAATGTAAAAAAAAGAGGGATAGAAAACGAAAAAAAGAAAAGAAAAAGGAAAGGAAGAAAGAAAGACAGACAGACAGGCAGAGAGACAGACAGACAGACAGACAGTAAGAAAGTAAGAAAGAAAGACAGAAGGACAGAAAAAAGAAAGAAAGACAGATTTATAAAGAGAAAAAAAGAAAGGCGTCACCACATCCACTCCTTCTTTTCTTTACCTCTTTCATTCCTTTCTTTCATTGCTTTCTTTCTTTTTTTCCTAATACAAAAATCTGCATCTGCACGGTTTACGGGTGTTGTCGGTGTGTTTAGGCCAACAAAAAAAGTCTGTTTACGGTAACATAGGCAAAAAAAGATAGGGTCGATAGGTCGGGATTTTTATTTTTTTTAATGTTTTTTTCTCCCAAAAAACATATTTTAAAGTTATTTTGCCAAAAAACAAGACTTTTTTTTCCCCAAATGCCAAAAAAAAAAGTCTAGGGTCGCACGAAAAAGTAGGGTCGGTCGGGATACCGTAAACAGACTATTTTTTTTGGGGGGGGCCTTATTCAACTTCGTTGACTTCCTGGTGATTTACATTCCGTTTTATCTGCCTGGAGGCAGTTCTTTAAAAAGTCAAACGTTTGGACTAAATTTGTACTCATTTGATTTTTGATTTTATACAGCTTATAAACATCATCAAAAACCTTTTCCCTTATGTTGTTGTTGTTGTTGTTGTTGTTGTTGTTGTTTTTGGTATTGTTCTTGTTGCTGCTGAGGTGGTTGTTGTTATTTTTGTTGCTGCTGTTGCTTTTGTTGTTGTTGTTATTGTTGTTATTGTTGTTGTTGTTATTGTTGTTGTTGTTGTTGTTGTTGTTGTTGTTGTTGTTTTTGTTGTTTTCTGTCAAAAAACACAGCTCAACAAGTTCATCTTGTGGCAACGACCTGATGACACCGTATAGAGAGAGAAACAAGTCGCGTAAGGCGAAATCACTACATGTATTTAGTCAAGCTGTCGAACTAACAGAATGAAACTGAACGCACTGCATTTTTTCACCAAGACAATATACAGCTTCGTCAATCGCCGCGAGAAGGAAATCGCTCTCCTCCCACGTGCAAAACGCAGTAAAATAAACAAGCAAGAATAGCGCGGAAGCGCATTGCGCTTAGCAGGAAAGCGCGCTTTTCTGCATTCTTGTTAATGTTTTGAGCTTGTTTTGAATACAACATATCATATATATATTTTTTTGGAATCAGGAAGTAATAAAGAATAAGATGAAATCCTTTTTGGATTGATTTTATAACATTTTAGTTGTAGTACTAATTAATCTATTTTCGTTAATTGTGATCACATTTTAAGAGTAAACATGACATATGTATATTTTCTTAGATTTGGAATTTGATGAATAATACGATGCAATCAATTTTTAATCTGTTCGCGAGAATTTGATTTTAATGACAACTTTAAGGAGCAAACTCATCAATTAATTTGTAAGCCTCCATGCTGAAATGCAATACTAAAGTCCGGGCTTCGTCGAAGATTACTTGACCAAAATTTCAACCAATTTGGTTGAAAAATGAGTGCCGACTCAACTTTCACAAAAAACCTGATATGACGTCATCAAAGACATTTATCAAAAAAATGAAAAAAAAGTCTGGAGATATCATACTCAGGAACTCTCATGTTAAGTGTCATAAAGATCGGTCCAGTAGTTTCTCGCGAATCGCGTTATACACACACACACACACACACACACACACACACATACACCACACCCTCGTCTCAATTCCTCGTCCATGTTAAAACATTTAGTCTTCTTCTTCTTCTTCGTACGACGAAACATTTAGTCAAAACTTGACTAAATGTAAAAAGGGAAGACATCCTTCTTTTTGCCCTCGGTCTTCTGTCTGCCTCGTGTTCCATTGTCTCCCTGAAATAAAAACAAACTATAAATATGGCAATATACTGCTGTGTGGTTGTTTCATTAAGCCAAAAAAAAAGGTCTGTTTACGGTAACATAGGCAAAAAAATAGGGTCGGTAGGTCGGGAATTTTTTTTTTCTTTTTTTTTCTCCAAAAAACCATATTTTTACGTTATTTTGCCCAAAAAACAAGTTTTTTTTTTTTTCCCCAAATGCCCAAAAAAAGTCTTTGGTCGCGCGAAAAAACTAGGGTCGGTCGGGTTACCGTAAACAGACCTTTTTTTTTTTTTTTTGCCTTAGTATACATACACCTGGGCACATCAACACGAACATAACCGTTATAATTACGGTACTAAGAGCAGTGAATGGTCGGGGTGGGGTGTTATGAACACAATTTGTACTTTACGCCCAGATCAGCCATATATAAACCTGTAAACCCTAAACCCCTATATAGCTGGACCCTAATAAAAACAATATCTAAAGGCTTTGGGTTCAACTCTTCGCACTTATTAATAAGCAAATTAATGTAGTGGCACGAACTTTGCCCCGCATTAAGTGTCACCTGGCTGGAGCTCGAAGCCAATTTGTGAAATGAAGCTGCGTATGTATAGCCTACAATAATCGAGAATCAATTATTAATAGCGTACAGCTCTTCGAGAATCTTTTCATTATTCGCGATTCCCAATCAAAGATCAGATCAAAAGGATCTGCATTGATGTGTTAAGAATAAGTGATTCTCTTTTTAAGTCACCACCAGAGAAGAAAAGAAGATAAAATATCCACTCACTGAACCGTGCAGACAAATTTGTCGTAAAACGCGCTATCAATATTCAACATGCAGCCGATTGATTTGGGCGGACGAATTGCGTGACTCTTTTTTTCACTTGATGAACACGTTGTGGTCTGAATCATCGCAACATTGTTTGGTCGTTGCCATGGCTGACTGCTGAGAAAACACGGGCGTGGTATATATATCCACTAACCAAACGAGATTGGGGTACAAGGTAGGGTCGGGATGGGGGGGGGGGGGGGGGGGGCGGCATATAATTATTCTGTCCTACTTTTTCCCCTATACTGTGTCTTCCATCTCGCAAAGAGGTGTGAAGTCGGGCCACCCAGCAGAAGTTGGAAACGTTCGGTGGTTTTATTTATTTAGTTGAATGCTAATGTTGTAGTGTTTCGTTTGTCTCTCTATGTTACATGCACCACCACAGCAATTTCTCCATGTGAGATAATAAAGTTAATTTGATTTGATTTAATAGGTGGGGGCGTCTTTGGAAATCCTTGTGAACCTTCCCCTTGTTTATACCTTTTATTTCCAGGGAGCGTGTGAGGAAGAAGCAAAGGTCATGGCACCAGAGTCTGATTCCTTACAGAGTTGGCGAACAAAGTGTGAGAAGCCATGATGGTTCATTGCCCATAGTCTTGTGGTGGCAAACGCATGCACGCACGAACGCACGTACGCACCGAGCGCTCGCCTACATACACACACACACGCACACACGCATGCACTCCCACACACACACAAACACACAAGCACGTACGCGCACACGCACGTACGTACGCACGTACGCACACACACACACACTGACAAACACATCCACACACATACACACACGCACACACACACACACGCATGTACTCACGCACGCACGTACGCCCGCACACACACATACACACACACACATATATATACACACACACATACATACACACACACACATACACGCACGCACGCACGCACGCACGCACATGCATACACACACACACATACATACACACACACACACACACACACACACACACACATACACACACAGTTACGCCAGCAGGGCCAGATTATTACGGAGTTGGCGAGCAAAGTGTGAGAAGCCATGATGGTTCATTGCTCATAGTCTTGCGGTGGCTGGCATGCAGAAAAGAGAGGTAATTGCATTTTGCGAGAGTTACAGCCACAGTTCCGCTTTATCCTCGTAATGAAGGCCTGTCTTCGTCTGTATTGCGTTATTCGTCTTTGTCCCCAGCATACCATTAGTGACATTTTTCTCATGCACCTTTGCCCTACAGTGTAGTACACGAAGTGCATGAAAGCATGACCTCTTTACAGACAGGCTGACAAACAGACAGACACACAGACCGACTGACGGGTGGACGGCTGGATACACGACCGCACGCACACACACCCGCATTGACGACCACACTCCCGCACGTACGCACGCACACACGCACGCAAATACACACACACACACACACACACGCATGTACGCACACACTCCCACACGTACGCACGCACACATGCACGCAAATGCACACACACACACACACACACACACACACACACACACACACACACACACACACACACACACACACACACACACAAATGGCTTTAATCCAAACAAAGCAAAGATACATCCTTCCACAGTGGAAGACGCGCGGGCAACCACAGATAAAAGCAAGATGGCTCAAGCTGTCCGTGTCCAGCCGCCAGAACATACGAACTCAATATATAAACGAAAACATAAACTAACAATACTAATAATAAATTGATACGAAATAGCAGGGAAAAAACCCATTGTCATTGAGTTGTCATTGAGTTGCATATAATTACGCGGCCACAAGAAAGACAAATACAGTCGGGGAGGGGGGGGGGGTGGAGAGGAGCAAAAGAACCGTAAAAGTGCAGTAAAAAAACCAAGAAAACAAAACCCTACGTGCGAGTCTGCGTGTGCCAGTCTGTAAGGGGAGGGGGGGGGGGGGGAGAATGGGAGGGTGATTACTAAAAAAAAATTTAAAAAAAAAAGATCGAGAAGGATCGGCCGCGCCGTTATGTGCGTACGTGAGCTTGCACATGTATTTAACTGTAGCCGATGATCACGTGAAGTCGTAAAAACTGGCAATACTGAGGTGAGGATTGTCGATGGAGGTCAACAAAGTAGGTCAACGCACCATCATTATTTCTGGAGGGACAACGAAGCGGAGAAATGGCAGTTACATAAGTACACCGTTAGCAAACGCCTAATTACACTTTTGGTAGCCTTCCAGTCTTTTCTTTTCTTTTTTTTTGTTCTTTTTTTTTTGCAAGTGCCAATAATAATAATGGAAGCCGCTTATTAAAAAAATAAAATAAAAAATAAGCCGCTGAGAATCTTCATTATGTGTGATTCATTTGCTTATCTACCATGAAGAAAGTCGTTACACGGTATGCTTATCAAAGAGAGGTGATCATATCAGATCGTATGTTCTGTTTGTTTTGCTCACTTGGAGTCTGAAAGACGAGATTACTACGAGACTTGACAATCGAATATTGCATGCTGTTCCTCTTTCTGAGAAAGTATAGATTAGCAGTACATGGGCTCCCTCTAAAAAAATAAAACAACTTTTTCTTGTATGCTATGAGCTGAAAGTATCCTTATTGTCTCTGAAAAAAACCACCAGAATTTTGTTAGTGTTTTTTTGAAAATTGTCTGACCGTCCAAAATATGGACTTGATGGTCGTGACTGCTGCTACCAAGGTTGTCTCTTTATCTGTTGTGTCAGGTGACGTCACCAAACCGAAGACCTTTGCGGTGGCCATGTTCTTTATCAAGCTAAGGTCACATGACGGGCGCAGTGGCGTGTTGGTAAGACGTCGGCCTCCTAATCGGGAGGACGTGAGTTCGAATCCCGGTCGCTGCCGCCTGGTGGGTTAAGAGTGGAGATTTTTCCGATCTCCCAGGTCAACTTATGTGCAGACCTGCTAGTGACTTAACTCCCTTCGTGTGCACACGCAAGCACAAGACCAAGTGCGCACGGAAAAGATCCTGTAATCCATGTCAGAGTTCGGTGGGTTATAGAAACACGAAAATACCCAGCATGCTTCCTCCGAAAGCGGCGTATGGCTGCCTAAAGGGCGGGGTAAAAACGGTCATACACGTAAAAATCCACTCGTGCTAAAAACATGAGTGAACGTGGGAGTCTAAGCCCATGAACGAAGAAGAAGAAGAAGAAGCTAAGGTCACCAGGGCGTGACCTGTGACATGCTATGCGTATATAACGTGGGTGAAATCAACAGAACAAGGACGAAAATTGTGGCTTTTCTTGTTCTCAAGCTGTGTTTGCTATTTCTGGCGGTGCTAATGAGATCGAAGTGGAACCCTCACGGCCCGACGACGACTGTGCCACCGTCGACTATGACGACAACAACGACTGACGATGACGACAACAACGACGATGCTGCTGCTGCTGCTACTGCTGCTGATGATGATGACAATGATGATGACGATGATGACGATGATGATGATGATGATGATGATGATGATGATGATGATGATGATGATGATGATGATGATGATGATGATGATGATGATGATGAAGATGATGAGGATGAGGATGATGATGAGGTGGAGGAGGAGGATAATAAGCACAACGCGCGACGAAAACCACAAACAAAGCTAAAAAGGAGAATGAGTCGAGGACACAAGAGGTCAAACACCCATGCCATTGGGGAACGGAGGAGGCAATGGACCGTGACTGTGGACACGCAGCGTTTCTTAGCCACCAATACAATTTCAGATCGTTAGGTCAGCGGCCGCAAGCCTGCGTGGCCTCCCGCTGCCCACAAAGCGACATTTTGACAATGGGGGTCAGTACTAGCCACAATGCCAGACGGATGTTTCCACTGTTCCCCTAATACGGAAGTGGTGACCTCCATTCACCGAGGCACCAACAGGGAATTCCGGTTCTTTTCTCTCTCTGATCGGATTTGTGTGTTTTGTTTTGTGTGTGTCGTGTGTGTGTGTGTGTGTGTGTGTGTGTGTGTGTGTGGGGGTGCGTGCGTGTGTGTGTGGAGTGTTTTATTGTGTTTGTGTGTGTGTATGTGTGTGTGTGTGTGTGTGTGTGTGTGCGTATGTTACACTAGTGCGTGTGTGATAGAGTTTATGGGGTGTGTGCGTGCGTGTGTGCGTGCGTGTGTGCGTGCGTGCATGTATAATCTGGATCAAGACACACGGTATAAACAAGACATTTTATTTCCTAACTTTACTCTTCAAACACCTCTCAACCCCACCCCTCGAAAAATACCCAGATTTTCAGGTTATACAATTCCAGATGCAGCATGAAATAGCAAATGAACATGAACAAATATTAAACAGTGAGCTGCATTAGGGGACACTCGCTTTTAAATACTTTACGATTTGCTGACACAAAGAGGGCATTCAGGCAGCCTGTACTGGCTGTACTGCATAGGGCCGCTCACACCTCGTTGTAGTAAAATGATCAAAGCTTCATCTGGTTAAATAACCAAAGCTTTTTGTAGTAAAATGATCAAAGCTTCATCTGGTTAAATGACCAAAGCTTCATGTGGTAAAATGATCAAAGCTTCATCTGGTAAAAAGACCAAAGCTTCATCTGGTAAAATGATCAAAGCTTCACTTTGGAGGATTTCTGTAGCGGAAATGTAATAGTGCATGAGTGTCACTTTGTTGGTTCAGTCAGGTACCGTCGGTAGTCTGTAATTATCTTACTTTCACCATCAAATAGGTCGTTAGCTCGCTGACTGACAGCTCGACTCACTACCTGACGGATTGGTCATTATTGTAAAAGGATCAAAGGTTAAAGGTCTCCCTTAATAGAGCCTGAAGTGAACTTCGCGAAGACATTACCAAATCTTTTTACACAAAACTGATCAGTGCCTACGCTTCGTGCTGCGAGCTTCGTGAAGTCGACTTTGCGAAGTGGACTTTGCCTAATTACTATCAGGCCTTAATTAGGGACAGTTAAGGCTTTCGAGGCCAGACGCTCATTCAAATTTAGAGATATGAAATGCATGGAATGGGAATTTAGAACCAGTATTTATGACAAAAATTAAAAGGTATTACAACATATGAAGCATGCATGGACAATGCAGATGCACACATGAAAGCTGTCATGCAACCGAAGTCATTTTGCCGATAGATCATAATTGTTCAACCTTTTACGCTTATAAAGAGTGCCAGTAGGTATAGAGTTAAAGAATACTCAACTCTAGATTCCAGCGCACAATTTTCTATCGTGTTGGTTAATATACGTTTTTTTTATTGTGTTCTGCTAATAAAAGTTGCTTTACACAAAATAGTCTTAGCCGAAACATGCATCAGTACAACCCGTATCCTCACCAAGTCTCAAATAAAAAATCTGTGATAATAAAATCGCAAATTACAAAGGCATATGCAGTGCAAGCCGACGACACTGCGTACTGCAAAGAACATCCAGCCAAAACTGGACCTAATCAATGGTACTTCATGTCTGAAACGCACCCCCCTCCGAAGAAACGATTCTGCATTCAACAAAATTATTGTAGTCCTTGGCCCTTCCTCTTCACGGACCAGTCCAGCAAATCTGCGGTGGATGATTTATGGAAACCGTTGTCGGAACAATCAATGTTGGTCACGCTCTCTCTGCTCTCTTTATTTCCGATTCCCAATACGCTTGGAGAGGACGAGCTGCATTTCTCTCCCTGTCTATCTGTCTCTGTCTTGTCCCTCTCCCTATCTCTGTCTGTCTGTCTGTCTGTCTGTATTTCTCTCTCCCTCTCCCTCTCCCTCTCCCTCTCGCATACACGCACACTCATGCAAACACGAACGTTCGCACGCACGTACACACACATACACACACACACACACACGCACACACACACACACACACACACACGCGCGCGCGCGCGCGCAGACCAAAATCACGGACTGAGAGAGAGAGAGAGAGAGAGAGAGAGAGAGAGAGAGAGAGAGAGAGGGAACGAGGAGGGGGGAAGACAGGCTGACAGACAGACAAACAGACAGACATTAACACGGACAGACAAGCAGAAAAACAGACAGACAGACAGACAGAGATACTAGAGCAAATAGCTTGACAAACAGAAACACACACAAACAGAACCGAAGTTTTACTCGTACACCCTCAACCCGGACTCTTTGTTTCTCGTTGTCTTGTTTTTCACTTTTTTTCCTTTTTGAACCAACCCTTGGCAAGTGAAGACGTTTACTCGCACCTTTACATCTGCATTCTGTGGACACTCGAGAAAGCTTCACACACGCCCATAAAGCGTTTACGTTTGTCCCAGCGTAATAATTGCCATGGGTAAACGAAGTCAGAAAAGCAGGAAGTGACGCGCTCGGTCATGTCATCTCCGAAATATCGGTGGTGGGCGTTTGACCCCACCTGGGCGTTTGACCCCGTGCATAGACCATTTATCCTGGACCGCCAACTAGCCATCTCTCCGCTCTTTCTCTCTATTACGAGGTAGCGGCCTCTCGCATTTAGGAACCTACGCTTACATGGCCTTTCAGAAATCAGGGGGACGTCATATCCGGTGTCGATTGTAAACATGGACGAAGTCGCCGAGGTAAGTTCTGAAAATGCTAAAATAAACTCAGCAAAAGTGCAAATGGAACATGTTTTTCGATGAGTTTTGTTAAGTTTAGTTTGGAGTTTTGGAAAATCCAGTTCATTGTCACCAGACACCTCCCATTGTCACAAATAACTGGAGCGTGCTTTCTTTTCACTGTCTTCGAGACACTCCAGGCTGACCCTGTCCACATTTGACTTATGCTCAAAACGGTCCCGCGCGGCACGCCGCAGCGGGCTATGATCGCGAAGCGTTATCTGCAGAAGAATAGAGCGTGTTCTAATTTCTCTGACACAGACATAGAACGACGGAAATTTGACCAATCAGAGAAAACCAGAGCGATGACGTCAACCGTCAGATCGAGTTGGATTGTGGGTAGACTCTAAGTATCTCTTCGACACAGATCGGCGAACTTATCGATCTATACAGAAGCCACGAATCCCTGTGGAATACATTTTCCAAGTTATACAAAAACAGGGACGCAAAGTTCGCGGCGTGGCAGTCGATGCAACTGTCACTGTTTTGTATGTACGCAGCCATCTTTGCAAATTACCGCTAGCGTGTTGACCTTCCTGTCAGGTGACCTTGACGCTTGCGCTCCACTGATACCGCGTTGTGAAAAAAGTCGTCGATGTGTGGCCACTCGGCAAAATCCCGCGCGACGCACAAAACGGCCTGCGGCGCATATAGCGTAAAACGGCGTCCAAGTCTGGACAGGCCTTAACCGGACGTGACGCGCCCCTGAAAGTCGAGAGTCGTAACCTCGAAGGGTCACGTGACGAGTTGGCGGTCCAGGCTATTTGGTCTATGCCCCGTGCTACTCTACCTTTGTTAAAAACACTTACTTACCTGTAAGCAAGGAACAAGTGTCTGTCTTACAAAAGTCGCGGAAACTCGCTTCAAAATGCACCAGAGGCATAACAAGTGCTTGAATGTATTAAGTCGTAGCACTCGCCTTGAAAAGTTGTGGGGACGTTTTAAAGGCGTCTCTTGCCAGAGGTTACGACGTTATGTGCTGACATTTATTCGTGTGCATATAAACGTGCGGCTAGCGCGTGTAGCTCATTTGGAATTGCTGAGCAACTTGTTAAAGGCCTACTAAAGTGCAACATTTTTATTGCTTATATGGAAAGAGCTGCATATCAGGATACCAAATATATTAAACAAAACAATTTCTTCCGCTCCGATCACCCGTAGTCGGCCTGAGAAAGTGCTCAATCTCACCTGTAATCAGCGAGAAGGGAAGCAATAGACAATTTTTTGCTACTGCTTCTCTCCCCTGCCAGTGACGTCATGCGTGGTGTATGGCTACCATGATGTCGAACGCGGATGAGTCTGAATTGCA
>NC_090261.1:55827365-55857365 GCF_037325665.1 Littorina saxatilis | reverse complement strand
GTGTTACACTCATGACGTCACTGGCACCGGGGGTGTCTCTCGCAGAATGGACAGGTGCGCGGAATCGGTTTTTATTCAATAAAAAATCAGCCACGCAAAATTTTACAAAATGGTCTTCGGAACATTTACCAGATTGCTATTACACATGTTTTCGGCGAATAAAAATTTTGCACTTTAGTAGGCCTTTAAGCCGTAAAAACCAAAATGAAGTTGTTGAGAGAGCTGTTTGGCCTTGGTATGCATTATTTAGGGAAGGTTAGAGGTTTCAAGATGTAAGTTATTCTTCTGTATGAGCTGGAATGCGTTTGTTTGCAATGCTGCTCTTGTTTTATTGCTTCAATTAACACTATTCTAGCACAAACGCTGTTGTCGTTTGGGCTCTCTTCCAGAGGCTCTTGTCGCATTACTACCAGACAAAGTAGTTTGGTTGACAGCAAAATAGGTATTTCATTTCTGTTTTTCAAGATCAGGAGGATTTTAAGTACTAGCCGTTCCTGACGTAAGAAGCAGCCTATTTGTCCATTGGCAAGGGATTCAATATTCTGATAGGTTTAGAAATAGACCATACGTTTGAAGTGACAGGCATTAGTGCAAAAATAAGTGAATACAAAAGTCAACATTAAGTTGTTTCGAAAGAGGAAGAAAGAGTAAAACGCAAGTTTTATTAGGGACATCCAGATTCAACCTTCGTCAGACGAACATTCCTCGGTGGTGGGGATTTCCTCTCTATTTTTAACTTTGTGCCTCAATGCGCATGCGCTTGGTTTTTTGCGCCCACCACTGCTTGCCGAAGACCGGGATAGGCGTGTTTGACGAACCTCAATCAGCAATCTTCGTGAGTACTTTTAGTCCTTTTCATAATGTTAAAAATATGTTTTATGTGCGCAGTGTTAAAGTTTAATATCTTTACGACGCTTCTGTGGACTGTGCATCTGCAAACTGTTCATTTTGGAGGCCTAGTGCATGAACACGGATACCCACACAAAACTCAGAACTTGAGTCGACGGGCGACATATCCTGCCAATTATCTCCCTTGACCTCTCTTGCACAAGACACTTGTTTCCACTATGCCTATTTGTTTTAGAGTGGGGAGATTTTACAGGAATGAATCTAAAACTCGAAATAGGAGTGGCTTAATTTGCTTGGGAGGCAATTAAAGGGGTTTGGTTCTGCTCCAAAATCTACAAACACCGAAATGGGGGAAGACCGGAGGCGAGGACAGGGGTGGGTCTATTAATGAATTAAAACGCTCTCATTGTCACAAATATTTCGTCATAAGGTTTTGTCCTGATTATGGGACAGTTAGCATCTTCGTGTAAAGGAGGCAGAGATGAACCATTCCCATTCTCGTGTAAAGGAGGCAGAGATGAACCATTCCCATTCTCGTCGGGATGGACTCTGGACAGGCTTTGTTCCATAACGAGAATCAAGGAGATTTAATTTGGTGTGTGCATCCTTGTCGATATCGATGTGTGCAAAATTCTTTTCTGCAGTAATCTGGAGCACCACGTAGAATTGCAGTACTGCAGACCCCCCCCCCCCCCAATTGCAGTACTGTTGACCCCCCCCCCCCCCCAATTAACTACGTTTAAGATCTCCCCAAATCTAAGAAAATGCAAACATGAAGTGATCTTTTTGTTTTGGTTTGACAAAGCTGAATCATATTAGATTTATAATCCCATAACCATCCGATAGAAAACTCAGTTTTTGTTTTTACGTCGCAGAAATAGGCTTATGTGCACTATTTTCTTTTTCTGCTGCTTGTTTGTTTTCCTCTCTTTTGTTTGTTTGTTTGTTTGTTTGTTTGTTTGTCTGTTTGTTTGTTTGCAGAGGGTCATTGATAACTCTTCCGAAACACCATCCTAGAAACCTTTTACCAGTCAGTACTAAAAAGCCATACAACGTACCTATCTCCACAGAATCCGAACTCAGAGACAGCAGCTGCAGCAACAGCAGGTAGGTGTTAGCGTGTGGATCAATGCTGTACGTACTTACCTGGGTTTACGGCCCGGACTGGCCAGTGGCCAAGCGTGTCGGGTCATCACTCGCTCAGAACGCTGACCGCGATGTCCATCGTGTTTTGCAGGTACAGTGGAACCCGCCCTCCCCCCTTTTGAGACCCCCAATTTAAGATGCGCTCCTTTTAAGACTTTGTTGTTTCAGACTTTCTATTCATAACCTTTGTAAAAATTACCCCCATTTAAAACTCCATCCTTTTTATGACCTGAATTTCTCAGATTGTTGGAGGTCGCAAAGAGGGGTTCCACTGTAGCACTCTATCTGAACCAGTGCACGCTTCCTGGCCTGCTGCTAGCATGGTGGAGTGCGATTTTGTGCATAGCGTTTCCTGTTGCCGGACGAGCTCGTAATTCATTGGTAATTAAATACATATTATTTATCGTTTTTTTCAAAATAGTGTTTCCTTCTTCTAAACGAATAAAAAAACTAAAAAAAAACGAAAGGTAAGTATTTTGAACAGTTAATTGCTGCCCATGTGAACAGCGCAACGATTAGAATCAGAAAAAGATTTTTGTTGCTGTTGATTTTTTTTATATATATAAAAACTGCTCATGGCCCACATACAAAAACACAACCAAAATAAATTGTGAAACTACCTCAGATATCTGGGGGTGGGGGAGGGAGGGAGGCTAACTATTGGTTGCTCTTATGCAGAAGGAGTCGTGGTTTTCATCTGAGAATAAAATACAAGAATTATTGAAGTTCCTTTACGGCCAGGAAGTTACTGATGGCATCATTGGGTCTTCTCCCTTTGATTGGTCGCTGTTTCGGTTACCGATACAACTTATATCAACACCATGCAAAATCTCATAAAACTGAACCGTATACAAATACTTCGGACGGAAAGAAAAAATTAAACAAAAATGGATTTATAAATGTATGCTTTCCTTCCTTCCTTTCCTTCGACCAGCGTGCATTTCGAGCAAAGAAATTGAACCAGAAGAAGAAAAGGCGAAGAGAAAAAGAAAAAGAACGGTGAAAATAATAGGATATGTTTATTTTTTTCTCCTTGAAGTCAAACTTGATTCCACTATTTCGACCATGGCCGTTATCTCCTGCATGCATTTCAAAAAGAGAAATTGAACCATGGTGATGCATTCATTTACATTTGTGTATGCACTTGATCTTATTTATCACAAGTCGCTAAATCGTGGTTTAGCATCGGCTTAGTATCATATTATATGGTGCATGGTTTTTTTCACTGACCTATTTCTTAGCAGTATACTGTTATCGAGTGGGAGATCTTCAAGCAATTTCCTGTAGGTGTGTGGGCATTGTGGTTGGTCGTTAAACCACGGTATTACCGACAGGAAGGCCTTATCTTTTGTACTTATCGCATCAACAAAAAGCATTCAATCATTTTTGATGGTCTTGTTTTAGGATCGGGAGGGGGGGGGGAGGCAGGGGGAGGGGGGAGGGAAGCAGAAGAAAAGGCGAAGAGAAAAAAAAAGAAAGGTGAACAAAATAGGACATGTTTAGTGTTTTCTTTTTGAAGTGAAACTTGATTCGACTATTTCGACCATGGCTGTTATCTCCAGCGTGCATTTCGAGCAAAGAAATTGAACCAGCTCAGTATCATTAGGAGCGAGTTTTCGCGAGGAACAGGGTTGAGCTACGGTAGGGTCACTGCGCATGTCTGGTTTTTTTCTTCGCGGAAACGCTGTTGGGTTGTGTCCAGTCGCGTCCCTTGCAACAAGATGGCGACAAGCGCGTTACGGATTTACTGTTGTGGAGAGTTGATGGACGACGATGATGAACAAGCAGTACTGTTTTATTGTTGATGTGAATGTAATGCCAAAACATCGAACTATCGATTCGAACGTCAATGAAGAAGTGAGCGTGAAAATCGAGCGCAAAACAGCCGGGTAAAAGTTCAGGGCGCTAAAGTACATTTGAGCCGAAATCGCACCCAAACTCCTGTTGACCTCATTTCTTCCCAAAATAAACATCACTGCTAAAATAAAATGCATTAAAACCAAGACAGTATCCAACCCAGTATCCTTAATTTTTGAAAGGCTAAGTGATTTACAAAAAATGTCTTCTCACAATCCGTAACTTTGTCAAAAAATATTTGCAGAAGTTTCTCACCTCGCCTTGGCAGCCATCTTGGAACTGGAGAGACCCTACGCAGGAAGCAAGGTTGAAAGTTGGTTAACCGGTGACGTCACTCCAGTCGTACCGGACCGAGTTTTTGCGACCTCCGGTTCGACTCGAGTCACCTTAGTTGACGCTAAAACTCGCTCATTGTATGGAGCATGTTTCTTTCACTGACCTATTTCTAAGCAGTATACTGTTATCGAGTGGGAGATCGACTAGCAATTTCCCGTGGGTGTGTGCGCATTGTGGTTGGTCGTTAAACCACGTTGTACTTATCGCATCAACAAAAAGCATTCAATCATTTTTGAATAGTCTTGTTTCAGGATCGGAAACACACTAAATATTGGGGTCGGAAATACACTATCGATTCAATATAATTATTATGTGACACGATCTACTTCTTTTTCGTACGCACCACTGAAAATATTACTTGGGTTACAATGTATGATAGAAACCTATTTGGGGTTGTTCTTTTCACTGTTCCGGTCAACGTATACTGACGTCCACAGACCGTATCGAGATGAAAAACATGTCCCGAATCAGACGACTGTTTAATAATAATATAATAAAGTGTATTTATATTGCGCCTATCCCTTACAAAAAACAAAAATATTTGGCTCTAAGCGCATTACAACATGTGAAGGACTTGGTACAATCAAGTCTGACAAATACAACAGCACAATATACAGTCGGTCTCTTAGGTAAAAGCAGCTTCGACAGTTAAACACTTCTACTAAAAGATCCTCTAACAATTTACAAACATAGTTAAAGAACATCGAGTTAATAGGAATTAAAAAAAAAAGGTTCTTATAATAAGACTATCTAGCGAACGACGAAGAAGAAGAAGAATAAAACTATCAATGTCAATGTATAACAAGTCATTCAACGTAAATGGCCAAAGAACAACAATAAAACAATGGTGATAAAACAGTTATACTCAATGGCTAATAACGAGGCAGAGTTAAATAGTATCGACACAAGATTAAAACAAAACATATTTCTGGAGACGAATTAACAACAATAAAGCAATGGTGATAAAACAGTTTTACTCAATGGCTAATAGCGAGGCAGAATTAAATAGTATCGACACAAGATTTAAACTAAACATATTCCTGGAGACGCATTTAATAATTATACATGTATCAAATAATCAATGTACAAAATACAGCCCTCGCAAGCAACCCGCCCCCAGCCGGCCCACAGCGCGCTACGATGGCAAGCGACCCCTCTCCTCAATGTGGCAAATACTGAACAGTGCACACAACCAATTACTCGCATATACTCGTGTCGCTCACTCGCACACACACACAAACACACACACGGACAACATCGAATCACTCGCACAGGCTAGGGGTTGAAGTATTCCCGGAAGAGGTGTGTTTTTAGAGAGGACTTGAAGGAAGGGAGAGAGGTAGAAAGGCGGACAGACATGGGCAGAGAGTTCCAAATAGAGGGAGCTGTGTAGGTAAAGGCGCGCTTGCCGAAAGCGTTCAGTTTGACGCGTGGGACAACAAGGTGCCCTGCGTCAGCGGATCTGAGGTTGCGTGTGGGGACGTGTGGCTTTAAGAGCGAAGACAGGTAAGAAGGGGCAGAGTCTTGAAGGCTACGGTAACACAGGGTAGCTATTTTATATGTTATGCGTGCTTTGATTGGTAGCCAGTGAAGGGTCATGAGGAGAGGGGTGACATGGTCGCGCTTGCGCTTGCGCAGCACAAGACGTGCTGCATTGTTCATGATGCGCTGTAGGCGGTCTAGCTTGGCGTCTGGGAGGCCGGCTAGGAGCGAGTTGCAGTAATCCAGTCTCGACAAAATAAAAGCCGAAACCAGTGTCTTGGTTGCGTCGAGGGAAAGAAGGTGTCTGATTTGGCTAATCCTCCGCATTTCAAGAAAGGCGGTTCTGCAGAGTGAGTTGATGTGGGCGTCCATTGACAGGTTACTGTCAAGGTGGACACCCAGGTTTTTTACTTTGGTGCTGAATGTGACTGTGGTATCAGAAAGGGTAAGACTGGATGTTTCTGAAAGAAGCTTTAACTTTGATTGTTTGCCAACTGGCATGATCTCTGTCTTATCATCATTCATCTTGAGCTTGTTGACTGTCATCCACTGTTTGATGGAATCGCTGCATGATTCTATTGACTGCACTAACTCTGTAAACTGTTTGGTGTGTGCGGATTTTTGTAGTTGAGTGTCGTCTGCGAACATGTGGTACAGGACATTGTGGTGCTTTATGACTTTGCTTAACGGCTGCATGTACATAGTGAATAACACTGGGCCTAACACAGATCCTTGTGGGACACCATACTTTAATATGGTGTCCTCGGAGTGCTTATTCTGGATCACAACAGCCTGAGTGCGTCCAGTCAGGTAGGAGCAGAACCACCCCAGAGCCGTGCCTGTTATGCCGAATGTGGTGTTCAACCTTGCCAGCAGTATATCGTGGTCAAGGGTGTCGAACGCTGCGGATAGGTCCAACAGGGCCAGAAGCGAAACAGAGCCGCTGTCACAAGCAGTGAGAAGATCATTCGCTACCTTAAGTAGGGCTGTTTCAGTGCTGTGATCTGCGCGGTAGGCGGACTGTAATGGTTCAACCATACCTGTCTTAGCGAGATGCTCTGACAATTGGGCCAAAACAACTTTTTCAAGGACTTTCGAAACAAAAGGCAAATTGGAGACAGGGCGGTAGTTCTTGAAAGTGTTGATGTCAAGGTTAGCTTTTTTCAGGAGGGGAGTGACTACTGCATGCTTAAAAGAAGGGGGTACTTGACCGGATGTGAGGGATTGATTTATGATGTCAGTAATGACAGGGAGTAATTCCTCTAGACACTCATTTAATAGCTCTGAAGGAATTGGGTCGAGAATACAGGATTTGGGTGGAGCTTTTTCAATGATCTTCTTCACTTGTTCTTTAGTGACAGGAGAAAAACCGGTGAGGTGGGCGCCGTGAAATGGCGCATGCTCTGGATGCCCAGGAGCAGCATCAAGCTCGACTCGGATCTTCTCGATTTTTTCGGCAAAAAAGTCCCCAAACTTATCTGGAAGGTCATCAAGAGGGACGGAGTTTGGTAGCTTTTTATTTTGAACTTTACCGAGGAGCTGCCCTGTGATCAGAAAGAGTTCTTTGCTGGAGGTGCTGTTCTCGATTTTCTGAGAAATAAACTGGTGTCTGTTCTTATCCACCATCTCTTTGACGGCCTCTCGGTGAAAAGTAAAGATTTGCCTGTGGACCGTGAGAGCCGATTTCCTCCACTCTCTCTCAGCACGACGCCGATCTTGCTTGGCTGTGGAGACCTCCGGCGTAAGCCAAGGTGCCGAGGGTCTGTCGGTGACTGTGCGTGTGGTGAGAGGGGCGTGCTTGTCCAGAATCCGGCGCAGGTCGCTGTTGTAGCTGGACACGAGGTCATGTCTGTCTAACTGGAGTGCTCTGACGTCATCCTTCAGTGCTGCCATGTCGATCCGCTTCATGTTGCGCGAGGTGACGACTCGTCTGGCAGGGCCTGGCTTCTGAAGGTCGAAGCCGAAAGAAATGACGAAGTGGTCGGAGATCAGCATGTCCTGCACAATCAGGTCTGAGACGCCGACGTCCCCGCCGACCACCACCCAGTCAAGGGTGTGTCCACGACGATGCGTCGGCCTGTCTACCAGCTGGGACAAGTTGAGAGTGGGGAGCAGTGTTTTCAGCGTGTTAGCGTTCAAGTCCGACTGTGAATCATAATGAAGGTTGATGTCTCCGACAACTACAAGATTACAGTGCAAATTGGCGTATTCGTCTAAAAGCTCTGTGAACTCAGCCAAAAACTGCGGAGTAGATAGTTTGTTCTTTTTATTGGGGGGAGGGCGGTATACACAAAGAAATGTGAGGTCTTGATTGCAATGACGGATTTTAGTCTTGCACAGTTCAAACGAAAGAAAATCAAACCGTTCAAGCGAAATGTCTACGCAGTCGCGCAATGAAGTGCGATAGAGCACGGCCAGACCACCACCCGCGCCAGTCAGACGTGGGCAGGAGTGGAGGTTGAAGCCCGGGGGAGTCATCGCTTGCATCAGGGGCTCGTCGCCGACCTCTCTAAACCAAGTCTCTGTTATGAAGACTAAGTCCGCTTGGCTATCGTGTATCAGGTCCGCTAGCTCGGTCGTTTTGTTGCGGCACGACTGGGCGTTCAGGTAGCACACCTTGAAGTGTTTGGAATCATCCCCCTGCTTTGTGGGGAGTGTGCGTTTGATACTAACTAGATTTGATCTGTTAATACATTTTTGGCTATGTGCCACGGCTCGTGTGCCTGTGGATGCGATAGTTTCTATTTTCATTGTCTTTGGAACGTGTGTGATGTCAGGTTGGTTTATCTGAATCATGTTGGATAGGTTACGCTTAGATTGTCTTTGATACAAGTGCATGCCATCGTTAAAACACATGGTACTGTCAGGCGCCTGTGCAACACTCGTAATGACTGGAATGTGTTTCTGTCGTCTGCTACCGGCCCGTACCCCTGTTTGTGGTTTTGTAGCTTTATGAATACAAAGCTGCCTGACTCACTAACTAACTATAGGTTAGGTAGGTCCCCACTTGCTAACTACACAACTAAGTAAGTGCCTATAGCTGACCAGCCAGTTAATAAACCTAAGGGGATAGCCTTGAACACAGGTAGAGCATATAGTGAGGCCCAGAGTATGATACTTTTGCTTGTATGTGTCTTATGTGTAAAAGAAGAAAAAGTATTGTCACTGTTTTGATTTACTATCATGACCTAGAAACGAGACTGAATAGTGTCAAACAAAAATGATAACTACAACGGGCGGGGATGTAGCTCAGTCGGTAGCGCGCTGGATTTGTATCCGGCAGTTGGCCGCTGTCAGCGTGAGTTCGTCCCCACGTTCGGCGAGAGATTTATTTCTCAGAGTCAACTTTGTGTGCAGACTGTCCTCGGTGTCCGAACACCCCCGTGTGTACACGCAAGCACAAGACCAAGTGCGCACGAAAAAGATCCTGTAATCCATGTCAGAGTTCGGTGGGTTATAGAAACACGAAAATACCCAGCATGCTTCCTCCGAAAACGGCGGGGTAAAAAAAAAAACCGGTCATACACGTAAAATTCCACTCGTGCAAAAAACACGAGTGTACGTGGGAGTTTCAGCCCACGAACGCAGAAGAAGAAGAAGATAACTACAACAATAACATTTCAATGCCTTACATACAGGTTACGAACTGACCGTAATTGTAACTAGCTGACTGACTGATTGATTGGATAATTTTTGTTTTAATCTAGTAAACCTATATTCGTATTGTATTTTTGTTTTAATCTAGTAAACCTATATTCGTATTGTATTTTTGTTTTAATCTAGTAAACCTATATTCGTATTGTATTTTTGTTTTAATATAGTAAAGCTATATTCGTATTGTATTTTTGTTTTAATCTAGTAAACCTATATTCGTATTGTATTTTTATTTTAATCTAGTAAACCTATATTCGTATTGTATTTTTGTTTTAATCTAGTAAACCTATATTCGTATTGTATTTTTGTTTTAATCTAGTAAACCTATATTCGTATTGTATTTTTGTTTTAATATAGTAAAGCTATATTCGTATTGTATTTTTGTTTTAATCTAGTAAACCTATATTCGTATTGTATTTTTGTTTCAATATAGTAAACCTATATTCGTATTGTATTTTTGTTTTAATATATAGTAAACCTATCTATTCGTATTGTATTTTTGTTTTAATCTAGTAAACCTATATTCGTATTGTATTTTTGTTTTAATCTAGTAAACCTATATTCGTGTTGCATTTTTGTTTTAATCTAGTAAACCTATATTCGTATTGTATTTTTGTTTTAATCTAGTAAACCTATATTCGTATTGTATTTTTGTTTTAATCTAGTAAACCTATATTCGTATTGTATTTTTGTTTTAATATAGTAAACCTATATATATTCGTATTGTAATGTGATGTCCTTGTATCGGTGAGTACAGAAAAAAAAAAGTTCAACTTTGTAAACCTATGTTAATGCCTTCGTACAAAAAGCGGCGTTTTGTGTTGAAGGCACACTCCTGCCTGTGTAAGGCCAAAAAAAATAGGTGTGGTTACGGTAACATAGCCCCCCAAAAATAGGGTAGGAAGGTAGGCAATCACTTTTTTTTTTAAACTTTTGTTTCTAATGTGTACAAATTAAACCTACTTGAGAGGGAAATAAGTGTGCGACTCGGGCGCTTTCGCTTTCATTGCGTTTTCTGCACTCGTTTTCTTGTGTTTTTGTGTGGTTTTTTTGACAAATGTAATAAAAAGTTATAGGGTCGGCCCCTAAAAATAGGGTAGGTCGGGTTACCGTACCGTAACCACACCTATTTTTTTTCTAAACAGTTCGCGGCTCACCGTCTTTGATCGGACCAGGCTTTTACATGCATGGGATAAGACTATTCCTCCACTTGGTCAGATACACAAATTAACACCCTGTGCAGGGTGTTCTCTGGGCACAATGAGAACTTTTTTTTAAAGAAAACAAATCACTTCGAAAAAGCCACCGGTGTCTTTTTTAAGAAATGAATTCATCAAACTATTCTTACTCACCACAGCAAGCAGTTTGTTTGTTTGTTTGTTTGCTTAACGCCCAGTCCACCACGAAGGGTGATATCAGGGTGGTGCTGCTTTGACATTTAACGTGCGCCACACACAAGACAGAAGTCGCAGCACAGGCTTCATGTCTCACCCAGTCACATTATTCTGACACCGGACCAACCAGTCCTAGCACTAACCCCATAATGCCAGACGCCAGGCGGAGCAGCCACTAGATTGCCAATTTTAAAGTCTTAGGTATGACCCGGCCGGGGTTCGAACCCACGACCTCCCGCTCACTGGGCGGACGCCTTACCACTAGGCCAACCGTGTTGCGGTCAGCAAGCAGTCAGGGTGTTGAGTTTTGATATGTGGCCAAGTGGAAGGTTGGTATTATCCCAGCGCACATGAGAACCTGGCCAGATGTGAGATGGCGAGCCATGTTTTCATGAAAAGGCGTGTGCCTTTAAATGACAAAAATTTACCAACATCACTTGTGATAACAATAACCGATCACCCAGTCTCTTTCATTACTTATTCCCTTTTCTTCCTTCCTCCGTCTTGACCTATTTCTGCGTGCACGTGGTGCCGGGAAGTAAGACGTAGCAATAAAAAAAAAAAGGCTCACGGTATATGAGCACCGTAGGCAGCCTTAAATGACCGACCTCGAGAACGACGAAACGCGACTAAGAACTAACCGGAAAACCGACAAACGTTGGAGAAAAAAGATGCCCCCCCCCCCAAAAAAAAAAAAATAAATAAATAAATTAAAAATCAAGTACGAATAAAAAAAACCCTGATAGTTACTCTACAGAAGAGCTTATAATTATGTGGTACGCGCGTGGTATTTCATATACCATTTCTGACAGTTTCACTGACATGCAAAATTCCTCAGACGAACAACTCATTGCTATAAAGTGCACCAACCTTCGTTCGAGATAAGCTTTTCTCCACTATAAGTTCTGCATTGAAATATGATGGCAACATTTAAGGACGGATCTACCTTCACACAGCCTTGTAACCGACTTCACTCTCATGCCAAAAATCCCGGGACCAATAGAGGCTGCAGTACGATCGACTAACGTACAAGTATATAGTTCACCGAGTCGACGCTGTTTTGCCCGAGGTTGTGTATTTAAATCCGCCAAATCTAAACCTGGTGGTCTTTTGGCATGAGTCATCCATGGCCTGGCTCCAGTTAACTCTGTGTGTGTGTGTGTGTGTGTGTGTGTGTGTGTGCGTGCGTGTGTGTGTGTGTGCATGCGTGCGTGTGTGTGTGTGAGTGTGTGTGTGTGTGTGTGTGAGTGTATGTGTGTATGTGTGTGTGTGTGTGTGTGTGTGTGTGTGCGTGCGGGTGTGTGTGTGTGCGTGCGTGTGTGCGTGCGTGCGTGCGTGCGTGTGTATGTGTGTGTGTGTGCGAGCGTGCGTGCGTGCATGCATGCGTGCGCGTGTGCATGAGTGTGTGTGTGTGTGTGTGCTCGTGTGTGTGTGTGTGAAGCAAGTTATAGCTGTCCAGTGGGGCCCAAGGACTGTTATGCCGGGGTGGAAGTAGAGATAAGCGCCTACTTCCCAAGAAATGCTCCAAATGGCTTCGTGTCTCCAAACACCTCTGACAGTCAAATCCAGCTCCTGGCCTTCACGTGGCGGGCCCTGTCTTCGACTAACAGGAGAAGGGATGCAGGCGGGTCACTGGCGCCTTAAAACCAGCTGCTTCGGGCAGATGGGGCTCGTTAACCTTGGATGGTCGCTCATCTAGGAGAAGGACAACTCCGATTTCAAAACCCGCACTGCCTTGTGTGCGCCTTGGGAAAGGCAAAGGCTACGAGAAGGAAAACTTCGACGTCAAACCCGGGTAGAGTGGACTCGACAGCCCAGCAAGGCAGCTACTCTTGGGGAGGAGGCTCCCACGTTAATAACATCGAACGCAGAAGAAGAATAGCTGTCCAGTGTATAATTTATGCAGTATGTGCAGCAGATGGACACAGTGTATACCGTGTTGTTTATGACACACCGAACAAAACGTGCCACCGCCGGATGCACATAAAACACACAGACAGACCACCGTTGGTATAATATCAAGCAAATGGCACACCGGTTCGATTGTGACAAAACAGCTATATTCTTTTCGGATGCGGATAAATATAAGGATAAATCACACGCAGTACTCCGATTTAAAGGCACAGTAAGCCTCCCGTAAACCATCACAGATACGGTCAGGCTTTTACACACAGTACAAACACCCTTTCATTTAAACACTCACCGATTGAGAACATCCTAGGTGCCCTCCGTAAAGAGCGAACAATTTTTAAAGAATTTATTTTTGCGTGGTTTATCTTACTCCTGAGCGATCGTGAACCCGTGTGATCCAGTTTCCCCTTTTCACAATGTAGTCGTCAGTTAGTCATTTAAATGCGACTCGATGTGAGCTTATCTACAATAGCACGTTTTTATGCACGAAACAAACGGCTGTGGTTCACAAGAACTCTAGCGATGGCTTTTGACTGTTGAGAGGAACGGCGATATGCATAAACCGTCGTCATCTTGAACACACGGCCAGTATAACTGGCCTTGACACGGAACGATTCAAGGGGGGCAATCTCAGTCATCTGAAAGACAGAAATCCAAACGCAATCCGCCTTGTTCGATTTTATGGGCTTGGACGATAGAGAAAAATAAGAAAAGCAAAAGCTGGAGTCCAGTCTGGACGAAACTGCTATCAAGAACGCAGAATTGATTTTTTCTGAGTTTTTTTTTAGCCGTAAGCGCCATATTTATCGGAGCAGGAAACTCTTCCAGAATGAGGCCCCTTTGTTGGTTTCACTGCGGCCGCCAGCAGTTATGAGAAATGGCGCTTACGGCTAAAAAAAAAAAAAACTCAGAAAAAATCAATTCTGCGTTCTTGATAGCAGTTTCGTCCAGACTGGACTCCAGCTTTTGCTTTTCTTATTTTTCTCTATCGTCCAAGCCCATAAAATCGAACAAGGCGGATTGCGTTTGGATTTCCCTCTTTCAGATGACTGAGATTGCCCCCCCTTGAATCGTTCCGTGTCAAGGCCAGTTATACTGGCCGTGTGTTCAAGATGAAACCGTCGTCTGCTACGACCCTGCTTCCGGGCTTTTCTTTTTTCAAACTTTCACAACTTCGAATTGTACTGATCTTGTCTTGATGAAAAAAGAATTCTTTTATGATTAAAGAATGTTTGTGTAACAAGCTGTCAATTTATTATTGAGATTTTAAAAGTTAGGTCTAGCGCAAGAACGCACCACGGTCCAAAAACATTCTGATAATCATCGATCCACGGCTATGGCCAGTTTACATCGATAGAATGAGACCCGAAGGGAAGTAACTCATTTTTGACCTGAGTTCAGGATGGGTCCAAAAAGTGTTCGAGACAATCTGCAAAATTAATTCTTTAAAAATTACTCGCTCTTTACGTAGGGCACCTAGGATGGTCCCGTTTGGTGAGCGTTCAAATGGAAGGGTGTTTGTACTGTGTGTAAAAGCCTGACAGTATCTGTGATGGTTTACGGGAGGCTTACTGTCTGGGCGTGATTTCCGGTATTGAATATTCATAACAGCCGTCCAGCACCAAAACGAGGCGCCATTGTTTGTTGAGGAGCAAGTCCACGAAAATAAATTCTTTGAAAATTTCTCACGCTCGACAGAAAGCAGCCAGGATGTTCCCGTTCGGTGAGCGTTCAAATGGAAGTATGCTTGTACTGTAGGTAGACGCTCGGGGAGCTCTGTGATGGTTTACGGGAGGCTTACTGTGCCTTTAATATGCCTTCTTTTTCTCCTTGGCTTGACTTCGCGAACGAAGGGTTCGATTTGATATGTGGTTAAAGGTGAATTGCATCAGTCTTTCTAATTCAGCCTTCAGTGTGCACAGAGTACAGAATACAGAATCTGTTATAGCCCATGGTTGGGAATTTGTCTTGACATTGCGATTAAGAAACATTCACTCCAGCCAGGCTCGCCCAACACACACACATCTATACAAACCGATAAACAGCCATGCAGACACTTATTATACAGTGGTTGATAAAGAGAGGACCCCCGTCCCACAACATTTTATTAAGTTTTGCACCATTTTATTTTACTTTATTTTATTGCTAACTAACGTATCAAGTTTTGGTTTTGCTCACATATTGCCTAAATGTTGTCATATTTTGCCCGCATAAATGAGCTCTAGAAAAGCTCTCAGCATGTCAACTTGCTTTTTTAAGCAGATCAAAAACAAGAGTTTCTAGTAGCCCTCGAAGCAAATAACGATGGAGCAAGAACGAATGCAGACGGGCACACATGTTATATATACGGACGCTATAGAGTGTATTTACGGCTTCTTTCAAGAAGCTGTTGACATGTCTTGAGAGCTTTTCTGGGGCTGATTTATGCGGGCAAAAGATGACAACATTTAGACAACATGGGAGTAAAACCAAAACTTGATGTAAGTTAATATTAAAATAACATAAAATAAAATTGTGCAAAACTTAATAAAATATTGTGGGACGGGGGTCGTCACTTTAACAACCACTGCATATTTTATAAGTACTATAATCTCCAGCTGTGTATATAAGTGAAGTCTAGTCCGTTCGTGCACTGTCACTGTTAATTTTCCTTTCTCTCACAGAAGAAAATGCGGACAATCTTCTCAATGTACATAAGAGATTAATTTCGCGCTTAGAGTTCGCGTGACCGTCTTGTGTAGTTAGACTTATTCTTCCAGGTCAATGCTTCATGGTCGATAAAATACAATCATTCTTTTGATGAATTCTTGTTGAGTAGATAACATGTTCCCAACACTTTTCTTTGCTGCTATATATAATGGTGGCAACAGAAAAAAAAATAAAGAGAGACATATTATTCCTACCACAAATAAGCATTGTTACAGTTCTTTGGTTATTATTATATAAAAAAAAAAAACCCACACACAATTGAAACAGAATGTGGGACTTTACGTCCTCACAGGGAATTTCCTATAAGGGCCATTTTTGTGGTGATAATTATGCTAGAGATTTATCTTTATTTTTATTTTTTTACGAGGAAACAACAATGTTTATAGTATTACAGTCACAAACATTTCTAGGGGTGTCATTTGGCGTCGGCAGCTGGAAACAATTACTCACACGCTGAAGAGTTGGAAGTTTTGCTGTTTAAGTTTATTTAATTCATAAATCCTATTTCCGTAGCATTGTCGACCAAACCATCACATGTTCATCAAAAGATTTCATCACATCCAATGTTAATCCCTGGAAGTCTGTGGGTCACAATCACCAGAACACTTTTGCAAAAAGACGTCTTAGCTTTGACGTTATCTGTTTAAACAAGAAGTGCCAACCAGTTCTTTGACCGCTGATTTCCCTGTTTCCAATAACATTTTTGAACTAAATTCGCCAGAAATTTGTCCCAAACGGCGTCTTAGAAATTATCTCTTTAAACAAAAACAAGTCCGCAAAAAGTTTTGTGCCCGCTGATTTTCCTGTGTTTCTATAATATTTGTTAAACCAGCCTTATCGATATTATTTGCGTTACCTTTGATTTGAAGGGTCAGTGACACGCAAGGCTACAGTACTGTGGTGTCATTACATTTAGTCAAGTTTTGACTAAATGTTTTAATATAGAGGGGGAATCAAGACGAGGGTCGTGGTGTATATGTGTGTGTGTGTGTGTGTGTGTGTGTGTGTGTGTGTGTGTGTGTGTGTGTGTGTGTGTGCGTGTGTGTGTCTGTGTCTGTGCGTGTGTGTGTGTAGAGCGATTCAGACCAAACTACTGGACCGATCTTTATGAAATTTGACATGAGAGTTCCTGGGAATGATATCCCCGGATGTTTTTTTCTTTTTTTCGATCAATACCTTTGATGACGTCATATCCGGCTTTTTGTAAAGGTTGAGGCGGCACTGTCACACCCTCATTTTTCAATCAAATTGATTGAAATTTTGGCCAAGCAATCTTTCTTTCTTTCTTTATTTGGTGTTTAACGTCGTTTTCAACCATTCAAGGTTATATCGCGACGGAGGCCAAGCAATCTTCGACGAAGGCTGCACTTTGGTATTGCATTTCAACTTGGTGGCTTAAAAATTAATCAATGACTTTGAAAATTGTAAAAAAAATATTTATTTACGTTCATCTTATTCTTCATCATTTTCTGATTCCAAAAACATATAAATATGTTATATTTGGAATAAAAACAAGCTCTGAAAATTAAAAATAGAAAAATTATGATCAAAATTAAATTTTCGAAATCAATTTAAAAACACTTTCATCTTATTCCTTGTCGGTTCCTGATTCCAAAAACATATAGATATGATATGTTTAGATTAAAAATACGCTCAGAAAGTTAAAACGAAGAGAGGTTCAGAAAAGCGTGTTATCCTTCTCAGCGCAACTACTACCCCGCTCTTCTTGTCAATTTCACTACCTTTGCCACGAGCAGTGGACTGACGATGCCACGAGTATACGGTCTTGCTGAAAAATTGCATTGCGTTCAGTTTCATTCTGTGAGTTCGACAGCTTGACTAAATGTTGTATTTTGGCCTTACGCGACTTGTTTATATACAGACAAGAATAGATGGAAACAAGAAACGCCACCCTGTCAGTTCAATCCCCGCTGATTTCCCTGATGCAGTGTGAGAGCGGAAATTAATATGGGCGGCCAAAGCACATTCCTGTCGTAATCTGTCGTAAACGGAGGCAGAACAATACAAAAAGCAATCATTGTTTTGTATATAGGAGATCGAGTTTCATTTCCAATATTTGTGAGTATCTGTTACGCAGCAATTTCTTGACAATCCGACGAAATTGTCAGTTTAATGTTCCCGATTTCATCGGCAGCTGCTCTATTTAACCACACCTACAATCGATGCAAATACGGTCAATCACGTGCTGTCTATGCCTACGGACGCACGCACGCGCACAGATACAGAGAAACAAGCACAGAAACACACCGACACAGATACAGAAACAGACACACACACACTCACACACATACACACGCACGCACGCACGCACGCACGTACGTACGTACGTACGCACGCACGCACGCACGCACACACACACACACATGTACACACACACACACACACACAGAAACACACACCCATACACACACACACACACACACACACACACACACAATCACACACACCTAAAGTGTGGATGGTTACCTAAGAGGCGGCACTGGGTGTAGTGCCTTTCTAGTGCACTTGCACTACAACAGCACTGGGTGCAGTACTCGCTCCGGCATCGAAGAATTTTGCACTAAAAAATGCACAAAATTTGACCTATTTCGTCGCCTATAGAGGACGGAAAGAATGTCATTTTGAACATTGTTATGACATTCTTTCCGTGAAAAAGGTAAATTAAACGGTGTCAATTTAACCATAAGGCAACCATCCACACGTGTGGACGGAAAGAATGTCATTTTGAACATTGTTATGACATTCTTTCCGTCAAAAAAGTCAATTTAACGGTGTTAAATGAAGCGACCATCCACACAATTAGGTTGCCATCCAGAGTTTAGGTTGCCATCCACGTGTGGATGGTTGCCTTATGGTGATTTAGGCAACCAAACCTGTGGAAATATGGGTACACAAACACCCTCACACACACACACACACACACACACACACACACACACACACACACACACACACGAAAACGCACACTTACCCAAAAGCCTGAAATGTAATTTGAAATCATGATTTACATCAAGAAATGTCTTATTCATGCGGACCAACTATCTTGTTCTGTTCTGTCAGCAAACCACAGCAAAATCAAGAATTGGTCAGATCAGGGCAACAGCAAAACCGGCAAGGGATTGAAGTCATCAGCGGCCTCTCTTAATTTCTCATCATAGCCTCCCACCAGATGGGACGCGTCCTTAGTGGTCACTCTACCTGCGGACACTCACTGATCCCCCGCTCAGGTCAGTCATTAGATAAAGCCGCTATTTCTTCATCGCGGCCACTGGCCTAAAATCAGCGTTGCGGGCAAGCTGTCATTATACAGTAACGGCTGTTGGTGGAAACTGACAACAATCGTGTGCACGCTCGATTGCGTCCCGAAGTGGTCGGTGGTTTATGAGAAATTGATTTGAGGTTGCGGTTTGAAGTGAAACCTGCAAAGTGACTTTGATAGATTCAGCTTTGTGCATGGCTTGTTTCTATAGTGGAGACAGCTCCCAGGTGTGAATGACTGGACTGATCTGAGCCGTTCCCTTTGAAATGAAAATGAGCGTGTGTGGTTGGGACTGTAATTTGTTTTCAAATCACAGATCGCGTGTTTGAAAGGAAGTGATTAGATGTTAGTGAGATTAAAGCCATATGTACTCGATGACTATACACGCTAATTGCTTTACCAACAGCTGGAGACAGACTAAATTAAGTTCCCTGCAAAATATTGTGGTCTAGGACCCCTTAAATGTTGAGATATTTGAATTTTCATTTTGATCTGGATCGTCCTATTTATAGATTTGGCAACACATGTAACGTTGATGCAAGGGAGAGAACACCGCGGCTTTGTTGACATCCTCACTTTTTCAGAGGCCAGAACAAGCTGTAATGCATGTATTATGGTCCGCGCATGGTGACGTATCGTCATTATATGGTCTTATGGTGCGTTTGACATCGATTGTGGGCAAACTACACTTTGTAAACACGGGAGTGCGTTAGTATGCCTTTAAGCTGACCATAATCAACTTAAAATCGGTGCTTGCCTCGTTCTTGTATTGCTGTCTATTTCATCGCACAACTATACCTTTTCATAACTATACATGCAGCTTCTTGACTTAGCGAAGACTTTTGTGCAGTGATGAGTGTTTCCGACTTTGAATCCGTTCAAATCTCACATGAGCATCTTAACCTGGCAGTGCATGTTAAAGGGATAATATTGATTTGAATGTTTGGGGGGATTCCTAACGAATTTGACAAATCCGAAGAATCTGGATAATTCTCTCTAGACGCACACAGCACGATTTGTTTGAAAACGCACATATCGTAATAAATTAAATCAAAGTGAGTGAATGTGCTTCAGAGTGCTGGTTCTTTCTGGTTTTGGAAACAACAAAATAATTGAAAAGCACCGCCTGGTGGCAAGACGACAAGCGTCCTTTATGAAGCGTCATACACGCACACAAACAAGTGAAGTAACTCTGAGGAAACAACCCAGCCCAACCACCACGAAGATTTACGACATTTTGATTAAACTTGTTAAAACACTTCCTTTTGCAAAGTAAAGGCAATCCTCCTGCGCGGTATAGCCTTATTTGTAACGCAGAATCTGATGTATAACTTTGGACGAGATCAGAATGCTTTTTCCCCTTGGGTATTCAGGGCTCCCCACGGACTCACGTCCTAGGGGGCCCCGGGACCCCCGCGTATCATGTTTAGAGGGTCAATGGACCCCCTAAGCGGAGTTTTAGATGGTCCCAAGAGTCCCAAATCCCCATCCCCCTGTGTACATATATATATATAACGCATTGTAATCGCGAATAATGTGAGATGAAGAGGGCTTTTATCACCAGAATATTCGAGGAGGATACTTCAAGTTTACCTTGTTAAATGCAACACACACGCACACTTTCAACTTGACTTCTGGTCTTTGTTTTGTGATGTTAGCTGACGGCTACAGTCTGAAAAGAGTATACCTACGGGACGCACGACAACGACAATTTAGTGCGACCCAAGATCCGCTCTTTATAGGTTTGGTTTAAACTGTTTTATTCAACGTTTGTGCATTATTTACAAAGAAACGCATATTGAGTAAACAACAACAAGCATAATGCTTATAGTGGTGTTTACAGTTTTCTAGAAAAAATACATATAAATGGCGGCTATTGTACAGTTTAAATGAAAAGCAAGCGAACATGAAAAGAAAATTGAATGAAAATTGTACATCAAAACAAAAATCCGTTTAAGAATACATATATAATATTTATGGTATTAGCGAGTAAGAGATAGAGAGGGAGAGAGGGAGGGAGGGAGGGGAAGAGTGAGAGAGAGGGGGAGAGTGAGAGAGAGAGAGAGAGAGAGAGAGAGAGAGAGAGAGAGAGAGAGAGAGAGAGAGAGAGAGAGAGAGACAAGTAGACGTATCGATTGTGCTTTCACTTTACATGTTTATCTGTTCGAAACGGCCGGACTGTCCAATAAATTCCTGCGCTGTTAAAAAGATTTTTTTGTTAATTTTGGATTTATAGGTTTAGTGCGTCCCGGGACCCCCTCTATGAATTTCTTGTACGTGATTTCGGCTTCTAGTGCGTATATATAGGACGCAGGGACGCGCACTTTGGAGATCTTATAGCATATAACCACGTCATGTCCCACATAGACACTAGTTCTGGGGACAGAAAAACCAAGTTAGCATAGCATGGCACTTTGGGGAGCCCAGGGTAGTATCCCTTTAAAGATGCAGAAACCTTGCTGTACACCGAGTCAGCTGTGACCGTCAAGGCGATTTTTTTAGGACTGCTCTTCTATCATCTGGTGAATATACTTGCTTGACCATTTGTTTGTTTGTTTGCTTAAAGGCATATGTACGCGCTCCCGTGTTTACAAAGTGTAGTTTGCCCATAATCGATGTCAAACGCACCATAAGACCATGTAATGACGATATGTCGCCATGCGCGGACCATATACATGCATTACAGCTTGTTTTAGAGTCTCAAAAACTTTGGATGTAAACAAAGACGCGGAGTTATTTCCCTTGCGTCAACGCTACCTCTGTTGGCAAATCTATAAATAGGACGATCCAGATCAAAATGAAAATTAACATATCTCAACATTGAAGGGGTCCTAGACCACAATATTTTGCAGGGAACTTAATTTAGCATGTCTCCAGCTGTTGGTAAAGCAATTAGCGTGTATAGTCATCGAGTACATATGGCTTTAACGCCCAGCCGACCACGAAGGGCCATATCAGGGCGGTGCTGCTTTGACATATAACGTGCGCCACACACAAGACAGAAGTCGCAGCACAGGCTTCATGTCTCACCCAGTCACATTATTCTGACACCGGACCAACCAGTCCTAGCACTAACCCCATAATGCCAGACGCCAGGCGGAGCAGCCACTAGATTGCCAATTTTAAAGTCTTTGGTATGACCCGGCCGGGGTTCGAACCCACGACCTCCCGATCACGGGGCGGACGCCTTACCACTAGGCCAACCGCGCCGGTACCCTTGACCATGCACGTCGGAGAAAAGGATACACTCGCAACGATCAGTTTGCGTCGTAAATTCTGTGCCAATCGAGTTTCGATTTAAGATTACGGTAAAACACTTATCTAAGGTTAAGGTCACTTAATGCGTGGGGTAAAAAAAAAAAAAAACGGGTCATGTGCAAAATTAATGTAGCAACGGATTGTCAAAGCTTCCCTTTGTTTTACCTTGGAGTTTTCTTCTTCGTCGGGTTGACTGCAATTCGAAACTGATGACAGAAGACGCAGTAAAACGTGTTGTTATGGATAAAAACACAGTAACACATCCTTTAGAGGCACGGTTAGTACAAAATCAAACCTTTGGCGGGAAAAGCTGAGCATGTGCATTGGTCTTCAGACACTTCAACCAATCAGATCAAACACAATTACGAGGCATGATATCCGTAAAGATGTTTGTGCTATCATAGTACAACAACCCAAATATAAAACAAGTCGCGTAAGGCGAAAATACAACATTTAGTCAAGTAGCTGTCGAACTCACAGAATGAAACTGAACACAATGCAACGCAGCAAGACCGTATACTCGTAGCATCGTCAGTCCACCGCTCACGGCAAAGGCAGTGAAATTGACAAGAAGAGCGGGGTAGTACGTTGCGCTGAGAACGATAGCACGCTTTTCTGTACCTCTCTTCGTTTTAACTTTCTGAGCGTGTTTTTAATCCAAACATATCATATCTATATGTTTTTGGAATCAGGAACCGACAAGGAATAAGATGAAAGTGTTTTTAAATTGATTTCGAAAATTTAATTTTGGTAATAATTTTTATATATTTAATTGTCAGAGCTTGTTTTTAATCCAAATATAACATATTTATATGTTTTTGGAATCAGCAAATAATGGAGAATAAGATGAACGTAAATTTGGATCGTTTTATAAAAGAAATAATTTTTTTACAATTTTCAGATTTTTAATGACCAAAGTCATTAATACATTTTTGAGCCACCACGCTGAAATGCAATACCGAAATCCGGGCTTCGTCGAACAATACTTGACCAAAATTTCAACCAATTTGGTTGAAAAATGAGGGCGTGACAGTGCCGCCTCAACTTTCACGAAAAGCCGGATATGACGTCATCAAAGACATTTATCAAAAAAATGAAAAAAACGTATGGGGATATCATACCCAGGAACTTTCATGTCAAATTTCATAAAGATCGGTCCAGTAGTTTGGTCTGAATCGCTCTACACACACGCACACACACACACACACACACACACACACACACACACACATACACCACGACCCTCGTCTCGATTCCCCCCTCGATGTTAAAACATTTAGTCATAACTTGACTAAATGTAACAAAAACAGAACGGAGGGCCTGTCGTTGTTATCATACATGATTCAAAGTTGATGACTTTGTAAGAAAAGTAAGTATCATTCAAAAAATAATATATATATTCGCAGACAACTTTATTTTAACTCTAACTGAAAGGTGTGACATACAGTTCCGGTTAATCAATTACAAAAATACAAAAGCTTTCCAGAGTCCTGACAACGAACCACCTGTAAAAACACCCAAAACGACATTGTATATAGCAGAACGTGTGATAAAGCCCTCCGGAAGCGCGCACAACGGGGAACAATTCATTCTTAAAGGAGCATTCTTTCTCGGGCTTGTGAGCTATCATGTTCCCCAAAACAGTTCTGTATAATTATAGGCTTTTATGCGAAGTAAGAGCATCCTTCCACTTAAACACATTCCATAAATCAACAGCCTGGCTGCTTCCTGTGCATAGTGCTAATCTTTTGTTGAGTTCATTTTATAATTCGCACCAACAAATTCAGTTAGCAAAAAAAAAAAAAAAAAAAAAAAACCAAAACCAACATTTCTGCATGCAAGAATACAGCCACGCTATTGAGTCTTGGTATATGTCCAAGCAAAAGGATGCTCTTTTATCATGTAAAACTAAAAGCCTGGACAGATATGTGACGGCGAACGACAAGGATGGTAGCAGTTAAACAAAACAAAACAAGTCGCGTAAGGCGAAAATACAATTTTAGTCAAGTAGCTGTCGAACTCACAGAATGAAACTGAACGCAACGCAACGCAGCAAGACCGTATACTCGTAGCATCGTCACTCCACCGCCCGTGGCAAAGGCAGTGCACGTGGAATTGACAAGAAGAGCGGGGTATTCGTTGCGCTAAGAAGGATAGCACGCTTTTCTGTACCTTTCTTCGTTTTAACTTTCTGAGCGTGTTTTTAATCCAAACATATCATATCTATATATTTTTGGAATCAGGAACCGACAAGGAATAAGATGAAAGTGTTTTTGAATTGATTTCGAAAAAAAAAATTTGATAATAATTTTTATATATTTAATTTTCAGAGCTTGTTTTTAATCCGAATATAACATATTTATATGTTTTTGGAATCAGCAAATGATGGAGAATACGATAAACGTAAATTTGGATCGTTTTATAAATTTTTATTTTTTTTTACAATTTTCCGATTTTTAATGACCAAAGTCATTAATTAATTTTGAAGCCACCAAGCTGAAATGCAATACCGAACCCCGGGCTTCGTCGAAGATTACTTGACCAAAATTTCAACCAATTTGGTTGAAAAATGAGGGCGTGACAGTGCCGCCTCAACTTTCACGAAAAGCCGGATATGACGTCATCAAAGACATTTATCAAAAAAATGAAAAAAACGTTCGGGGATTTCATACCCAGGAACTCTCATGTCAAATTTCATAAAGATCGGTCCAGTAGTTTAGTCTGAATCGCTCTACACACACACACACAGACAGACAGACGCACATACACCACGACCCTCGTTTCGATTCCCCCTCGATGTTAAAATATTTAGTCAAAACTTGACTAAATATAAAAACACTCCGCTTCGTACAAACAGTGTCCCCCCTATCGTGTCGCATGGAATAAGACCATCCCTCTACTTGGTCACATACCAAAAATCAACACCCTGACTGCTTGTCGCGGTGAGTTGTGGAAATATTTGATAAATTAATGTCCCGCGAACATTAGTGTCTTTCACGAAATTAATTCTTAAACAATACTACTGTGCACGGAGAGCACCAAGGCTGGTCGTGGACTGGGTGGCCGAGTGGTAACGACTGGGTGGCCGAGTGGTAACGACTGGGTGGCCGAGTGGTAACGACTGGGTGGCCGAGTGGTAACGACTGGGTGGCCGAGTGGTAACGACTGGGTGGCCGAGTGGTAACGACTGGGTGGCCGAGCCGTAACGACTGGGTGGCCGAGCGGTAACGACTGGGTGGCCGAGCGGTAACGACTGGGTGGCCGAGTGGTAACGACTGGGTGGCCGAGTGGTAACGACTGGGTGGCCGAGTGGTAACAACTGGGTGGCCGAGTGGTAACGACTGGGTGGCCGAGTGGTAACGACTGGGTGGCCGAGTGGTAACGACTGGGTGGCCGAGTGGTAACGACTGGGTGGCCGAGTGGTAACGACTGGGTGGCCGAGTGGTAACGACTGGGTGGCCGAGTGGTAACGACTGGGTGGCCGAGTGGTAACGACTGGGTGGCCGAGTGGTAACGACTGGGTGGCCGAGTGGTAACGACTGGGTGGCCGAGTGGTAACGACTGGGTGGCCCAGTGGTAACGACTGGGTGGCCCAGTGGTAACGACTGGGTGGCCCAGTGGTAACGACTGGGTGGCCGAGTGGTAACGACTGGGTGGCCGGGTGGTAACGCACTTGCGCTCGGAAGCGAGAGGTTGCGAGTTCGACCCTGGGTCAGGGCGTTAGCAATTTTCTCCCCCCTTTCCTAACCTGGGTGGTGGGTTCAAGTGCTAGTATTTCGGATGAGACGAAAAACCGAGGTCCCTTCGTGTACACTACATTGGGGTGTGCACGTGAAAGATCCCACGATTGACAAAAGGGTCTTTCCTGGCAAAATTGTATAGGCATAGATAAAAATGTCCACCAAAATACCCGTGTGACTTGGAATAATAGGCCGTGAAAAGTAGGATATGCGCCGAAATGGCTGCGATCTGCTGGCCGATGTGAATGCGTGATGCATTGTGTAAAAAAATTCCATCTCACACGGCATAAATAAATCCCTGCGCCTTGAATATGTGCACGATATAAATTGCATTAAAAAAAAAAAATTAAAAAAAAAAAAATCCCTGCGCTTAGAACTGTACCCACGGAATACGCGCGATATAAGCCTCATATTGATTGATTGATTGATTGATTGGTCGTCATTGTTGGTATGTGACTAAGTGCATGGAGGGATGGTCTTACTCTTATCCCATGTGAAAGCTTGACTAGGTCTGAGACGGTGAGGCGAAATGTTTTCGCGAGGCGGAGTGGGCCTTTAATCACTATCAATACCGAAAAGCTGTGGCGTGATCATGAACAGAATACATTTGCATCAACACAGACCACAATGCCCACTCCCCATACAGCCTACCTACTGTCAAATGATCGTATCATCAGCGTGAAATCTGACTCGTTATCTCGATTTCTCGCCACCACAGTTGTTGCAGTGTCAACAGGGCGAACAATGAGGCAGCTACGGAACAAAGCCTGCCATACGTGCAAGTGACAGCGAGATACGCATCAGTTAATGGATGCACGTGCGCTTCGCTCCGGCTCACTGGGGCGTAGCGATTAGTCTTTCATTTTCACATAGATCTATGACGGCTTACTAGTGCCAAAACCTGGGGTTACCCATTATCACGTGATAATTACTAATTAACGCTGTCAGTTACTGTTTTCACTCGTTAGTTACTCATTTTCACGGGATAATTAGTTATTTTCACGGAAAAATGACTAATTTTTAGTTTTGGCACTAGCAATCCGTCAGGAAGTGAGCCAAAACTAAAAATTAGTAATTAACAGGTGAAAGTTAGTAGTTTTTCCGGGAAAATTAGTAATTAACACGTGAAAATGGTAATTATCAAGGGAAATTACTAATTTTCCTTGATAATTACAATTATGAGGTTTTGGCACTAGTAAGCCCTATGACGACTTACTAGTGCCAAAACCTGGGGTTACCCATTATCACGTGATAATTACTAATTAACGCTGTCAGTTACTGTTTTCACCTGTTAGTTACTCATTTTCACGGGAAAATTACTAATTTTTAGTTTTGGCACTAGCAATCCGTCAGGAAGTGAGCCAAAACTTAAAATTAGTAATTAAGGGGTGAAAGTTAGTAATTATTCCGGGAAAATTAGTAATTTTCCCGGGAAAATTAGAAATAAAGACGTGAAAATGGTAATTATCAAGGGAAAATTATTTTCCCTTGATAATTACAATTATGAGGTTTTGGCACTAGTAAGCCGTCATATAGATCGCCAGTGGTGTTTTAATTGTAAAGCGCTTAAGTCTGAGAGACCAATGCATGTTGATCGAAAAACAAGAGGATTTTGTGCTCACGACAGCCTGTTATCCTAAGGTGAAATAACGCCAAAATAGCAGTGGCTTTAGTTCGATACCGATGGTGCTGACTGTTTCGACTTTATGTCTGTGTAGTTCTCGTGTGTGTGTCAGTGTGTGTGTGTGTGTGTGTGTGTGTGTGTGTGTGTGTGTGTGTGTGTGTGTGTGTGTGTTGTGTGTGTGTGTGTGTGTGTGTGTGTGTTTGAATGTCTGTTTGACTGCGTGTGGTTTTCTCTGTCTGTCTGTCTGCCTGTCTGGCTAGCCCTCTCTCTCTCTCTCTCTCTCTCTCTCTCTCTCTCTCTCTCTCTCTCTCTCTCTCTCGTTCTCTCTCTCTATCCTTCTCTCTCTCCTTCTCTCTCTCTCTATCACTTTCTTTCTCCTTCTCTCTCTCTCTCTCTTCTACGCTCTCTCCTTCTCTCTTTATATATATCTCTCTCTTTCTCTCTCTTTCTCTCTCTTTCTAACTCTCTTTCTCCTTTTCTCTCTTCTACGCTCTCTCCTTCTCTCTCTCTCTCACTCTCTTTCTCCTTCTCTCACTCTCTGTCTCTCTCTCTCTCTCTCTTCTACGCTCTCTCCTTCTCTCTCTCTCTCTCTCTCTCTCTCTCTCTCTCTCTCTCTCTCTCTCTCTCTCTCATGCACTCTCTCTCCCTCTCTCTCTTCTCACTCTCTCTTTCCCTCTCTCTCGTTCTCTCTCTCTCGTTCTCTCTCTCTCTATCCTTCTCTCTCTCTCCCCTCTCTCTCTATCACTTTCTTTCCCCTTCTCTCTCTCTCTCTCTTCTACGCTCTCTCCTCTATATCTATATATATATACGACTTGTGTCTGTGTGTGTGTCTGTGTGTTTGTGTATCTGTGTATTTGTGTATTTGTGTATTCGCCATGCACGGCCAAAGTTCTCGATGGATCTGCTTCAAATTTGGTGGGCATATTCAGGTTGACCCGGTACAGGACACAACCTGGTCGATATTTCAACACGTGCTCTCAGCGCGCAGCGCTGAACCGATTTTGGTTCCACCTCAGCTACCCGGGCCCCCATACCGACACACCATAGCCGCTACACCACATCACAACGCCAAAGTTCTCGGTGGATCTTTTTCAAATTTGGACACCGTATTCAGCTACACCCCGGACACAATATCATCGATGAGATATTTCAACACTTGCTCTCAGCGCGCAGCGCTGAACTGATTTTGGTTTTTGTGTTCATTTCACCATTATAAGTAACTCTTCCTTATCTTCTCCAGTGTTTGGCGTTTATCTCCCTTCCTTCGTGTGGCTTTCCCGTTCAGTTGTAAGTTACTATTACTATTTTTAGAATGTCACTGCGCTGTCCACTGCGCTGTCCACAACGCTTCCCTTGCACCCGTCAGTTGTTCTTACTGTCAAAGTGAAAAGGTCGAATCAATTTATAGCCACGCGAAAAATACACTCTCACCTATCTCTATATATTTATAGATACAGATATGCATATATATATACGGCTTCTCTGTGTGTGTGTGTGTTTGTGTGTGTATGTGGGCAAAAACCTGTGTATTGTAGAGTTCTGTTTGTGATGTGGTCTAGCGGCTTTTGTCTGTCTGTATGTTCTGGCATGTGAGAAGCCACAGCAGATAATATAGGGCTAAGAAATAAGCTCTAAAATTCTCAATCCCGTTTGACAGGACTTCGCCTTCAAAGGTGATTGTGGTGAACCGCCACGCTGTCTGTCTCTGTCTCGCGCCGTTCACCCCAAATTCCCGTTTCTGAGTGACTATTTTTAGAATGTCACTGCGCTGTCCAGAACGCTTCCCTTGCACCCGTAAGTTGTTCTTACTGTCAAAGTGAAAAGGTCGAATCAATTTATAGCCACGCGAAAAATACACTCTCACCTATCTCTATATATTTATAGATATAGATATATATATATATATATATATATAGATACGGCGTCTCTGTGTGTGTGTTTGTGTGTGTGTGTGTGGGCAAAAACCTGTGGATTGTAGAGTTCTGTTTGTGATGGGGTCTAGCGGCTTTTGTCTGTCTGTATGTTCTGGCATTTGAGAAGCCACAACAGATAATATAGGGCTAAGAAATAAGCTCTAAAATTCTCAATCCCGTTTGACAGGACTTCGCCTGCAGAGGTGATTGTGATGAACCGCCACGCTGTCTGTCTCTGTCTCGCGATTCACCCCGGCGAAGCCGGGTATTCCTCTAGTATATATATATATATCTCTCTCTCTCTCTTTCTCTCTCTCTCTTTCTCTCTCTTTCTCACTCTCTTTCTCCTTTTCTCTCTCTCTCTCTCTCTCTCTCTTCTACGCTCTCTCCTTCTCTCTTTCACACTCTCTTTCTCCTTCTCTCTCTCTCTCTCTCTCTCTCTCTCTTCTACGCTCTCTCCTTCTCTCTCTCTCATGCACTCTCTCTCCCTCTCTCTCTTCTCACTCTCTCTTTCTCTCTCTCCTTCTCTCTCTCTCACTCTCTTTCTCCTTCTCTCTCTCTCTCTCTCTCTACGCTCTCTCCTTCTCTCTCTCTCTCATGCACTCTCTCTCCCTCTCTCTCTTCTCACTCTCTCTTTCTCTTTCTCCTTCTCTCTCTTCTACGCTCTCTGTTTTAATAGTGGCAGGCACAATTACAGCATATTTGCAAGAAAGTAGACAAGAACGTTTTCCTCCTATCCAAGTTGAAGCAATTTACGGACAGAAGGACTCTGGAAATGTTCCACCATGCTCATGTAATGCCTCACATTAATTATGTTTCGACGCTCTGGGATGGCAGCAGTGATGTC